>NW_022281887.1:0-7500 GCF_004355925.1 Anarrhichthys ocellatus | reverse complement strand
CTTGAGACCTTGGCAGTGAAAAGTTACTCAAAGATCAAAAAGTTATCGAACTATGTGTCCGTGGCGTCAAAAAAACACCATTCGCCACAGAACAGGAAGTTGTTGTAACTCGGCCGTACATTGTCTAATCTGCTCCAAATCTCCCATATGTCATAACATCCTGACCCTGAACACATCTATATGACAATTTAGAATCATAGCATTAGCTACACCTAGTGGCAACTGGAAGTTATAGGTTGTGTACTTTGACATCCTGCTCCTCACAGATTAATCAGATCCCTCTCAAATGTTGTAAGAAAAGTCTTAAGACCTTGATAATGCTTCATTGTGAAAATTGTAAGAAGTTGTTGAAGGGCGGCGACGATGCAGCTCGGCAAATTTCAATCCTTCACCATGAACAAATAAACTGATGTAACTCGACTCCACATCATCAGATCTTTACCAGATTTCACGTTTGATTAGACTCCAGGCCTGAAGACATCTGCAGGCCAATTTGGAATCATAGTCATAGCACCACCTACTGATAACTAGGGATGGGTATCGTTTGGGTTTTTTCCGATACCGGTACTAAAACGATACTTTTAAAATGATACCGGTGCCTAAACGGTGCCTGAACCGATACTTTTTTCTTCAAATTGAACAATATATTAACTGTTTCAAGTATACTATAAATATAATTATATACAAAACACACACACTCTGTACACACACTACAGCTTCAAACTTCAGCAATTCTTTTGCAGAAATATGAGCATATTTGCCTTCCCTGGCAAAATACGACACCTCTCCTGACTTATTTTATTTTACCAGTTGGTGGCGCTGATGCGGCAATTCGTTGTTTGCCAACCGCCACTGCACCTCAAAGAAGAAGAAGAAGAAGGTTTCGCGTCCTGTGGATGTTGTGCTTATGAGTGGCAGCGCTAAGTACCCGGATGTCGATGGAGGAAGTCAGTAGCCTGCCAGCCGTTTGACAGATCTCGTTCTCGGTTTTTTTAATAAATCATGGCCGAAGCTTCGCCAGAATGATTGAGGGGTTTGTTTCTAAGCACGCACAACTCGTCCGGTTGTAATAATACTATGAGTGAGGAGCGGAGGACCGAGGCTATCGTTACCTGCTGCCAGGACGGAGTCATCAGAGTAGTGTAAAAAAAGTATTTCAATCGGCTTAGGCACCGAAAGGAAGCACCAAATCTGCGTTGCGTTTCGGTCCAGTAGATACCGGTCGTATAGGAACCGGTGCCATATTAGCACCGGGTTTCGGTACCCAACCCTACTGATAACAGGAAGTTAAAGTCTTTATACTTTGGCTTGTTTCTTTTAGTAGGTAAATCAGATCAGTTCCACACAAATATAAGAAGTTCATAATGCCAGTTTATGAAGCTTTTGATGTTTCGTGGAATGCCGTTGCCGTGGCGACGCAGTCTTCGCTATGAAAAACGAAGGTGTTTTTGAGAGGCTAAAAATGCTCGAAACATAAGCAAACTTGGCAAACAGATTTAAAGCACAACATTTAGTTATATAATATGATTTTATTGGTTCGGAGTGGCAAATCGGCTCAATAGCTCAAATTTTTACGAAGCAGCCCTCGCTGTACGTTTCACATAGATTTACAAAATTTGGTAGGAACATGTATCACATTTGGACTTAAATAAAAGCCATGCCCTAAATCCAACCGGAAGTCAGCCATTTTTAATTTTGTATGAATTTCTAGTGTTATTTTTGCCATTTCCAGGCGCTGTACTTTAACGAACTCCTCCTAGGGAAATAATCAGATCAACTTCAAATTTGGTCAGAACAATCTAAAGACCTTTGTGATTAAAAGGTACTCAAAGTTTGTTGTTTCGTGAAAGGCCATTGCCGTGGCGACGCATTCTTCGCCATGAAAAAGAAATGTGTTTTTCAGGGGCTAAAAATACTCAAAACATAACCAATCATGGCACACACATTTAAAATCCGGAATGTAGTTATCTGATGTGATTTTAATGCTTCAGAGTTGCAAGTCGGCTCGATAGCGCCCCCTTCGAAATTTTGATGATGCAGCCCTCGCAGTACGTTTCACCTAAATGTATGAAATTTTATAAGCAGATGTATCACATCTAAACTTAAAAAGTAGTATCTTGGGATAATGCTCTAAACCCAACCTGAAGTCAGCCATTTTTAATTTTGTATGAATTTCTCGTGGTTTTTTTCCCATTTCCAGGTGCTGTACTTTAACAAACTCCTCCTAGGGAATTAATCAGATCAGCTTAGAATTTGGTCAGAACAATCTGAAGACCTTAGTGATTAAAAGTTACTGAAAGCTTGAGGTTTCATCGAACAACATGGACTTGGTGTCGCGGACATTTGACATCGTTCGACATCATCCATCAAGCTGTTGTAACTCGACTACTTTGTCAAAACTGTCCCAAACTTGACATGCTTGATGACTGTCATGACTTTAGGACTTCTGCATGCCAATATTAACTCATAGTCATAGCGCCACCTACTGGCAACCACGGACGTAAGCAGGATTCTGTAATTACAGCGGCCCAAACACTGAACTTATTGAAAGGGTTCGTGGGTACACCATGAGAAAAAGACTTCTCTGATCTAAATATGTGCAAACTAAGATGTTTGGAGAGTAGAAATTGGATAAAAAAGGTTTCCAAATCGCGCTTGTACGTGGAGTTTTCATTAATAGTAATTTGAATTGTTTTTGTTCGTTTTGGAACAGGCCGTAATGTAAAGTAATTTCATACAACGTAAAGTTTGTTTAATAAAATCAAACTGCACCCAGACTAATTTGTATGATAGATTATTCTACATTGGCTCACTTTTTGGCTTAAACTTATTTCTTTATAAAAAGATTTTTTCTTTTCACATGGAACTATATTCTCCTATTTCTCCTCGACTCTTCCAGCGTTGAGTCACTCAGCAGTAATTGTCAGAGCTACCTGCACAAACAAACGACCTGCATTTACTTTGACAATCTGTTGTGTTACCAACACTGAAGCGCGTTCACACACATTCAGTTTTTGTCGATTTTTACAGGGTGACAGTTATGATTGTATTCGGAGGTACACTCAAAACATTCAAGGCTTAAGACCTGGCAAAATGAACTGGCTACGCCATTGGTCGACAGAGGAAACACCGTTTAACTTGTGCACGCAGTGTATGATGGTCACAGAAATGCATGGCCGCGTCACCCAAAGTCCTGCCAGTACCCTCGACGTGCATCAATATGCGAGGGCCCGATCAATGCTGCTTGCTGCTTCAATTTTATGTTATTTATTTAATTTTCTTTCAAATTGGACATCTTCAATATTTTTGTTTGTATGTAAGACTATAGCCCAAAGTTCATTGCTTCAAGTGTTCTTGAAGTTCTTTAATTAATAAATGGAAAGCAAAGTTATATTTTTCTCCCCTTTTCTTTGCTGATCTGAAAAATGATCCGAACCGTGACTCAAAAACAGTGAACCGAGCCGTGAGGTTTGTGATCTGTTGCACCCCTAGTTATAGTACTGGTTGTAGTACTGGTTTAAATACTGGTTTTAGTCATGTTTTTTTTATTTGTAGTGGTAAGGGTCATACAACTGGTTTTGGTACTGGTTATATTCTACTTGTGCTACTGGTTGTACTTCTGTTTTTAGTCATAGAATGTTGTTTTTTTAGTACTTTTTTACTACTGGTTTTATTGCTGGTTTAATTGGTGATTGAAGTACTGGATTTAGTTTTAGAACTAGTTGTAGAACTGGTTATACTACTGTTTTTACTAGATATAGAACAGGTTATTGTTCTGGTACTGGTTGTAGCACAGTTTGTAGTACTGGTCTCACTGGTTGTCTCTGTATATTCAGGAGGGCTCTGAGGAGAGCGTCCGTTGCCACCTCACTGGATTTTGACGACAGGTATTGCAACTGTAGTAGAAATACTCACAGTAGTAGTACTTGTAGTATTAGTAGTTGTCATCACATTCTCATGTACATGTGTGTTTTTCTGTGTGTAAGATATTTAAACGGTCCGAACCAAACTCTCTGGACAAAACGCATGATTAACGGAAGCTGTGAGGACTACAGGTGAGAACTTTTATTCTGTCAGGGGGTCAGTTAAAAGGGGGCGTAGTCTATACAGGTGTGTCCCCATAAAGGGCACACCTGTAGAGACCAGTAGGAGCCCCCCTCAAGGTGCAGGTGGGTTTGGAGTTCTGATATGTTTCTGCTCTTCAGTCAGGGCTTTATTCCCGACTTCCCCTACGAACCTGACGCCTACGACGAGGAAACTCTCAGGTAAAAAGACAGTGGACAGGTGTAGAGGATGTTAGCAGGTCTTCAGAAACAACTAGCGTAGCATAGCTGAAGCACAAGTCTCCATGAACATCTTCCTTCATCGTCTGTAACTATGACTACGACCACTTTGACCCCTGACCTTGCAGCCGCTGCCTTGCTTCCCTCCTGTCAGGTTGGTAGTTTAAGTCCTGCTGGATTTTCTTTCAACAGGTCGAACCCTCAAGGCGGATCGACCCAGGCGAGTCCGACAGGATCTCCGGTCTTTGGCCGTCAAGGACGCCAGCTGCCTTTCGTCCCACCCAAAGGAGCTTCAGACAGAAGTACGGACGTTCGATACCTTTTAGGAAATGGCAACGGACAATTCTTGTGGTTCCTGGTGCAGCCAGCAGATATCTGGGTACTTCCTGTCCTCGTTGTTTAAGGCCCTGATTGGACAAGTGGTTGGCGGCAACCTTGTATTCTTCCTGGTCCTGGTCTTGGTCCTGGTCCCAGTGATTAGCAGGCTAAGAAAAGTAGCACATAGGTCTTTTACCCTTGCAAAGTCCTCCAGCTCTCTCTGGGCGATCCTCCAAGAACCTCCACCTGAATGTGGTGGATTTGACCCCCCCTGTTTTATTAGTTTACCTTTCTCAGGTAAAGGTGGTTATTTAACTTCCAGGTTCAGGTACTACTATTTCATGGTTTGTTTTCATTCGTCTGTCTGATCATCTTTTTTTTCTTTTGCTGTCCATCAGTTTTGACCACACCCACCACAGGATCACCAATTGGAACAGTTGCCCCTCCCCCTGTCCATAAACAAGCCCTACCCCCTGCCAATCATCCACCGCCTCCTCTGATACGAATACAAGCCCCACATCCTCCAGGAACCGCCCCCCCCCACACACCGGTAGTAGCACCAGCTCCGCCCCCAGCTCTGCTACAAGTCCAGGCCCCACCCCTAGCTCCTGGAACTCTACCCGTACCTGCTTCGACTCCAACACCAGTCCAAGCCCCGCCTCCAGCTCCTGTACCTCTACCAGTACCTGCTTCGACTCCAACACCTGCCCAAGCCCCTCCTCCAGCTCCTCTACCTGTACCTGCTGCGAATCCAACACCTGCCCAAGCCCCGCCTCCAGCTCCTGGACCTCTACCTGTACCTGCTGCGACTCCTGTAGTCCAATCACTGCCACCACCTGAACCTGCCCCTCCCCCACAGACTCCAGGTGAGTCCATCACAGGTGTGTGTAAACAATGTCAGTGTAGAACCATTAGAACCAGTAGCTGGTGACTCACAGACAGATCTGTGTGTCTCAGACATGCTCTCTCATTCGTTCATTCATTGGTTCATTCATTGGTTCATTCATTCATTGGTTCATTCATTGGTTCATTCATTGGTTCCTGTGTTCATCTTTGTTACATCATCATGATGTCATCACATCCCACCTATCCGTGTCAGATCCAGACCGACACCCAACGACACCTGGAGGGACCAGAAAAGGTAAATCAGAATCTCAGGTGGATCTGATTGTTGTCTCGGGGTGTATGTAGACATGCTCAGAGTTCTTGCTGGTTTAACTGGTTTGATATCAGAAGGTTCAGTTAAGAGTCTGACCAATCATCTCTCTCTTTACCATGATGCAGAGGTCACATGGGAGGACCAGCTGAACAAAACAGCCAATGGTATGGCACCAACTGTTAGCCACCCCCACCCCCAGACAGGTAGCTCCTCCCGCCTTAGTCATGTGACATATTAGTGATTAACGGGAGTAATTAGTCTCAGTAATCCGTTTATCCTCGTTGCGTTAGTTGATCCCTTCACCAATTTATCATCTATTCATCCATCATTGTCCCACATTATAAACAAGAGTGTGGATATTTAAAGAATAACAACAATATCATTAATAAATAAACAGGAAGAAAAATTCAACCAAACACCAGTCAGCAGCTGACATTTGAAAGAAGCTAGTGAAGTAGCAGCCTTCCATTCCTCGGCTGAGCTGTAACGTTAGCTCAGTGGGGCTACGTGAGCTAGCTCAGTGGGGCTACGTGAGCCAGCTCAGTGGGGCTACGTGAGCCAGCTCAGTGGTGCTACGTGAGCCAGCTCAGTGGTGCTACGTGAGCCAGCTCAGTGGTGCTACGTGAGCCGTCCACGGGTTCATCCCTCGTTTCCTGGTTTGTGTGACTTGAAGTATTTGTGAATCGTTTCTTGTCTTTCTTTTGTGTTCCATCCATCCGTCCACTGTTGTAATGTGAAGGGGAGGAGCTACCACTGAGCAGAGAAGGTAGAGATTCTGTCTTCAGTATTTAAACTTCATGTCTCAGCTCATGCTGTTAACAGAAGTAAGATGTTTTACATGTTGCTCTTTCTGGTGACATCGTTACTCTGTTGATGAAGAACAAGGTAAAAACTAGAAGACGCACTGCTGACAAACCTGGAAACTGAAATGTAGAAGAGCAAGAGTTGGTTGTTGAACTGCATTAAAATAGTTCATTACTAGAAATGTTGGAAGCTAAACTGTTAGAGGAAGTTGAAGATTATTCGAAGATGTTGTCTTATTTACTGCAACTGTAGGAAAATATCAAAAGCTTAAAATTGTATCAAATTACTATCTAGGGTCTTTTATTTTGAAAATGCAGCTATGTGTAGGCCCCCCCGATAAGCTTCTGTTACCATGGTGGGGCTTTTATTTTGAAAATGCAACCACGAGTGTCAGCTTCAGTTTTACCTGAAGACGCTGAAAGACGAAGCTGAAGGACTAGCTTGGATGACTTTTAGTTGTCTCATTGGTTCATGCCCAAAAAATACAATGTGTTAGTTTTTATGTTTGAATGGCTTCTGTTGCTGAAAGTGGAGGAAGTTATCAGTGATGATGTCAGACGATCATACTGTGACATAACGCTAAACCAGAACTATGACGTCATCAGTGTGATGTTATAAACAAACTGTCCTCTTCTGTCAGTGCAGCTGTGACGAAGGATCCATCAAAGGTGAGAGCAGAGTGACATCAGTATTACATCACTGATGATGTCATACACCCGCTCACCTGTTGTCCTGTCCTCTGTGTCTCCAGATGAGGGACAGTCTGTCTTTTAAGTCATCAGACAGTGATGTCAGCGATGTGTCGGTCACTAGGATCAGGTGAGACCAGCAACCAATCAGAGTAAAGTTTATTACATATCTGTATTTAAAAAAAAAAAATATATATATATATATATATTTATTTATTTTTATATTTATTTATTTTTATATATATTT
>NW_022281886.1:0-9339 GCF_004355925.1 Anarrhichthys ocellatus | reverse complement strand
CTTAATCTAAATGGAGAATGTAGCCTGAGGCAGCACTAAATGCATTAAGAGGCAGCGAAGAGCAGGAAATTATGATGTTACCAAGAAGTGTGAAGCAGGTTATTAGAAATGAATAATTGTCCAAATGTATATGTGGGCAATTTCCCCCTTTTTATAGATTTGGGCCCCTGAAACCAGAACAGCAGTGCTGCAGTATTTTATAAAACGACTCCAACAAACCAGTGATACAAAACCCCTCAGACCGGTCAGCCCTCTTTAATCCCACATCTTACTTTTAAAGGGGCACTCGTCTGATCTCACAAGTCAAAGTGAGTTTACAGCCACGAGGAGCTTTGAAGGCTCTGTAAGAGCTTTGTCCAGTCTGAGAAAACGACTCAAGAGTCTACAAACTCTGAACAGAACGCCTGTGATGCAGGAGTCACATATGAGGAGTGTAGGATCCAGTCGTCCCCGTACCAGGGGATGCAACACACGGCGGTTGCGTTGCAGAGTGTTGCATCAGCAGCCGTGTTCCCATCTGCATATTTTCGTGTACTTTTTCCATTAGCATTAAAGTTGTCGAAAAAGAGTTGATGCGCTAAATAGGTTTTTTATTTGGCCTTTGCCAAATAATTTCTGACATAGTGAACATTTAACTCGCATGACCGACTGTTTCTGCTGTCCGCGTCTTCTTGGGTGTTCCCTTAACGTGACAAAGCTTGTCTTGGTCTAGCCGACATGACAGAACAATTATAACTTGTCCGATTGAAACAAATTCCTAAAGACCTTTGTCAATTCTTCTCTCGTAGATGCGTTCGATGCATGTATGTGTAAAGGTTAGATGACCAAGGCAGCTTGGTTTTTATCCAGTTCAAGTAGCTTCTTACCAAACTACTCAGAGCCGTTTGTATTCACTACACCTTTAATAAATACAGTATTGTCTTATCTCTGCATCTTAGTTTCTCCTCGTACACACTTCAGCTTCCCGTCTGCTGTTAACTGCTTGAATCAGTTAAATATGCAGAAATAGACCGGAAAACATCAATCACTGCCTTTACAACAAGAAGATTCCCAACCGCTCCTCCATCCTGTCGGGCATTAGTGAGTCGCAGCCTTTTATTGGTCAAAATTCAGGCTGATGGAAGATTCAGTCTTTTGGTCTTTTCTGTACTCTGAACACTCAGACAGGGTTTTGGTGTCTTGCTCACGTCACTTTATAAACACTCAGTTATAACAGCAGTTAAGCTTGTGACTTATTCTCCAAACCCAGATTCTCTGTCTGAACCTGGACGTTCAGTTGTGTCATCATGTTGTCCACTGATCTGTGGTCAGTTCTGCCTCCTATTAACAGGTTCACTTCTTGGTCTCGTCCAAACCCATCAGTGTTCTCAGAGCGTCCACTAATCTGCAGACAGTCATTCTGTGCTAATAGCAGGTTGAGTCCACTGACCCTCTCTTCATCATTTCACTCTATTGAGGCGGCTTCTCTCTTTTGGCAGCGTTTTGTTCCAGATGAGAGCAGCTGTCAGTCACAGCTGACGGGTCGGAGCTGCTCAGAGGTTGTTAGGACTCTGAAGCCTCCCGTTGTGGAGCTCAGGGTCTAATATCACGCTTCACAACACGCCTCAGGGATCCCAGCTGGATACGAACCTCAAAACAGACAGAGAGTAGGTTGTACTAACAGGTATTTAGAGCCAGAAAGTCTCAAAGCAACCAAATAAACACAAATGTAAATGGTGTGTTAATCTGTAAATAACAGAAGACCACTCAAACACAACGAACCAACTGTGTGATGAGTGAGTGCTGTCCTTAAGTCTTTCTTGCTTTTATCCAGTGATGAAGATCTGCAGCTGCTCGGGGGTTGACAATTATCCTGGTGTGTCCAATCTTTTGTAACCAACCCAAACTAAATTTATAATCTCTGGAACAATTTAGAAACAGATCGGTAGGCAGAGTCGGACCGGAAACATAGATTAGACCGGGAGTCTAACGTCAGCAATCGCCAATCCATGATGACAGGCAGAGATTATACCATCAGGTTAAAACAGGTGGTGACAGTCTACAGTTCAGAGTGACTCTATCAGCCTACTGATGTTTTCACTCTGATTTACCCATTACATTTAACATTTTCAAGGCAGGCTTGGCACTCCGGGCCAATCGGCATATCAAGCCATGGAGAATTAACACTTGACGGTAACTGTTGAGGCGCACAGTGCAGAGCGGCGGCGATTAGCTAGCCCGTGGGACACACGTGCCTCTATTCACGTGGTGGGTATGAAATGAAGTGCACAGAACAGTCAGTCACTCAGTCTGTCGCTCTTTGCCGAGAGAGAGAGTCAAGTGGACAATCACCTGTCAGTTGCTCCAGCAGGTTCAGATTTCCCACTAACTTTTGGCAGACATTCTTCCTTCAGTCCTCTACAAGCTTCAGGTTTTATCCTGGGGTTCCATCATCCTGTACACCTTCTTGAAGTACATTGCACCCCGCCGCTTCACCAATCACACCGAGGATAACTCGAACGCGGATATAATTACAGCGGTATATTCCACCCTACTTCTATTAACCTCAGTCCATTTCTCTCCTGTCTCCGTCAGATGTAACAGCAGGTAAACTCTCCTGTTATCTGTCTCGCTGTCCTCAGTGAAATTATTGCAGCGTCTTGTTCGCTGTTGAACATATCTGCGGGTAGAAGCCGCTTCACTGACTCCATCTCCCTATTTATGTCTCTGTGAATGTGCCACAATAAAGGAGATGATTGTTTGAGCCTTTATTCACTTGACAAGATGGAGGTAATCTGCAGAAACAACATGACAGTTTCACAGCTTGTTCTCAGAAACATAGAGGTCAATTATAGCAGGCAGATAAAAACAAACTTCATAGTTAAACTGAATAAGTGAGTTCGTGGCCGTTAAAACTCAATTCAGGATCCTATTTCCTGAGAGATAAGCTTTTGGACCAACACCACATTTCAATCAGAAGGTATTTACCCGACACTCTGTCACCACGTCTCTCTGCCTGATCTGAGATAAACAGTAATTGTTTATCCTTCATACATTTTAAAAAGCTTACGGAGCTCAGATGTCTCTTATCTTAAAAGAGACGTTTCCACTTGTGAGGCCGTTTGTGTGTCAGGTGAGATAAACCAAACACAGCTTCACAGGTGATTCACACTATTTTCATGTGTATTTTTGCTCCTGTCTGACATTGTGTGAATAAATCTCATCGGAGTAAAGATCTGAAGCACAACTTTTACAAAGAAAGAACGTTTCCGTTTCCAAGGCTGTTCAATTGAAATCAGATAAAAAGGTGCAGACATTTCATGCTTTATTCAGACATATTTCCTCTAAAGAGAAAGCAGAGAGAGAAAAAAAATCCTCTTTAAAGTTAGATTTTCCACCAGTTATTTCCTATATGACCGTAGGAGGTTACTGAAAGAGGTAGAAGTACCTGAAATGATGTCAGCTAAATTCTTCTACTTGTAGTGGAGTTGTCCTTTTTCTATTTTTAAAGTATCTCAGTCGCCCAAGAACAAACTGGTGTGAGTGTGATTTCAGTTTCCTAAATCAAACCGTAACCCCTCAAATCAAAAGGGATTATCACAATAGTGGCACATTTTCACATCTGTTTACCAGCACAAGCCACGTTTTCTTTTGTTGCAGGAAATGATTAAGTTCAAATACAATTCACAGACATGCTCGTCTTTTTGTCAGGGCCATGTGAAGAATTGCTTGTCCACCGTAAGGGTCCTGGTTAATCCTGCTGGTCCTGGTTAATCCTGCTGATTTTGGTCTTGGGTTCATGCTGCATAAAGGTGACAGTAGGCCCCAACCGTGGTTTTTTCCTAGCCGTGTTTTAATAACTCTGCAATTCCTCATCTGTCCACCAGGTGCCCTCTGTGTGCCCCACCCCCACCTCTCCTGCACACCTGTAGCTCATCAGCCCTGATCAGCTAAACCCAACTGCCCTTCACCACCAATGAGAGTGTGAGTGCACATCAAGTTACCATGCTGCAGATTTCTTCATGTTACCTCCATAAAGCTGTTCTCCTGTTGACCTGGTAATCTCTTCTTTACTTCCCTCTTCGGATGGTAAGACTAGATGTCTACAGTCATGCCTTCTGCATGAACGTCTGTTTTTAAATTAAACTACCTGCTGCCAGAAACTCTCACATGTGACAGTCCGTCTGTGGACTCACAGGATTTTCAAGTGGTATTCACCAGGTTGTGAATATACCGAAGCACTTCATGTACCAGCAGAATGCTTTTAAAGAGCAGAGGGACTGTTTTTTTGGAAACTGAGGCTTGTTGAGTTACTCATAGAGCAGTTTCTTTGCTGTAGTTCCTGCCCAGTGCATCCCCAGAGCCTCATCCTGGAGCAGTTCATCAAAAAGCTCTCACCCCCCCCAGTTAGCCCTCCGGCCGTGTTCACACTGGGAAGCCACTGCATCTCCGTTAGCTAGCTTGCTTCCCTGTTGAGCGCTCTGCTGGTTCATTTCCTTCTATAACAATGGAGGTTTCATCTCCTGTAGAGGTGGCACCAGGAGAGAGAGAGAGAGAGAGAGAGAGAGAGAGAGAGAGAGAGAGAGAGAGAGATGTTTAAGTCCATCAACTGTTGAATTTATGTTTAAACTAAATATAGTTTGGCTATGGATTTGACATGGTGATCGTCAAGTTTCTTTCTTCTTCACTCTGCTTTTTCAAGATGGTTTTGTTGACAACAGAGACGTTGCTGTTTGTACTGTGTACTTGATTTCATTGCTGTTGTTTTTACTCATTGCTGTACTTTTCTTTTCTTTAACTATTTAGTGACGACTCAAAACTGCCCCTGTGGTTACATTAAAACTCCTCCTGCTGGGTCCTCAGTCGAGGAGCCTCCCTGAGCACCAGCAAGTTTCATTTGTTGCCTCCTGGATTTTCATCTGATGGGGTTCAGGTTAACTTAAAGCCCTGGATTTGAGTGTGTTGCTGGTGATTTCCAGGCTCATTCTCCTGAGTCCCTGCTGCAGGCTGCTCCTGCAGATATCCAGGTGGTTTGATGGAACAGTTTTTTGTCGCTCTGCTCCCTCATTATCCAGCTGCTCTGCTCTCCCCTCAGTCTCTTTCTCCTCTTTAATTCAAGTATTTTAGAGGAGCTGGTGTCAACTGATGACATTTTGGAAAAAAATGAAACTGCATTTAAATTAATTCCTCCTCAATAATTTGATCTTCCCCTGACTCTGCTGGCTGACCAGCTGTCCATCCCCCAGTCTATCTGACTTATTTTCTGTCTTCCTGCCTGTCTGTGCACCATATTGGCCAGCCAATCATCTGGCGGCCATTTCGACACATTTTCATCTTCTTCGTCTTCTCCATTTGTCCTCACTGAGGAGGACAAACTGCACATTGGCAACAGTGACTTATTAGAGCAAACCAACCTCCATTACAACAAAAAACAGCCACAGGTAAATCCATATTAAACTCTTGTGCATAAGTAAATAACTAGTTACATTATTTATTTGCTCACCAAAATTGATCAGAGGATTTAGACTCTCAAAAACAGTTGTAGAAGTTTAAAATATGAGATTGGGAGCATTGGAAGCACTGTTAGCTCGTAGCTAACAGCGCAACCTGAGATAACAGCGCAAAAGTAATGAGGGGAATGGGAGGATGGGCGCAACACTTCCGCGACGACAACGTAAATCAGGACGGCGTTCCCGGCTGTAACCTTGTAGGAGTGCAGAGCACAACGGCGGCCATGAGCTAGCCAGTGGTGCACGCTCACATGCACTAAAAGCATGCACAGTCGGCCCGGCTTTGTAAACAAAAGTGTGATTAAACACACACAGGGAGCATGACTTCATTCTCTGCTCAGGTCGACGTTGCTCCACTCTTTCTTCACCCGGCAAATATCAAATTTAGAACCTTTTTAATGAAGGAGGTGAATTGAACTTGTGTTTTCAGGTTTAATGGAACCGCTTTTTCCCTCTTTTACTTTTAATGAGGCCATTAATGCACAAAGAGCTCTGGTGGATCCATTTGCACTCTGGTTATCTACTGCGCTCTGATTGACAAGCTGCTTAATTTCCTCTCGGCACTCTTCAGACATTAAAATGTGATACTCATTTCAGAGTATCACGCTTCCTGGTCTTTCATATTTAGATTGTTAACACCTACAGAGAGCCGAAGCAGATAAAGTGGTAAATAGTGTGTTTTCAGCCAAGGTAAAATCCATATGTGTTCCTGCAGAGACTGATGCACCGAGGGGATCAATGGACAGGCGGGGGGGCGCGGGGGTACTACTGTCTTACTGTAGTAAATGGTTGTTGTGTGCGTCACTGAATGAGTTCAATTCAGTATGCAGTAAATACAGCCTGTTGGCAACATCGGACATAATTTATTTTCTGCAGAAAATGGACTTTCCACTTTTCATTATTGCATTCAGATAATAAAAAAATGAGCTGGATACAGATGAAAACAGAATATTCCATTTACTATAGTTAATGTCAATATAATTATTTTTCCTTTGCAGATGTTGTTTTGATGTCTGCTCTGTGGACCTTTTAAGAGAGTACAGTCAGTGGAGCAGAGCTGCTGCCTGTCGGTGTGAGAGCGTGGTAGTTCCTGGCAGAGACGAGCTGCGGTGAAGCGACCAACAGCTCGACTCTGGAGCATCCAGGAGGCTGCAGCCGGTCTGATCAGCTTTGTTCAAAAAAACAACAACAAAACCTCTGAGTTGCCCTGAAAGAGAAACCAATAGGATTAGTGAAGCTGCTGTCTGGACTCTTCTAGCATCCGTGTTTCAAGGATAAAACAGAGGAAAAGTTATACTGAACTCACTTTTAATGCTGTTTGGCTCTGCCTTCTTGTCTGGCCTGGTTGCATAAACCCAGGATTATAAAACACCTTCAGGCTGTTTTCAACCGTTATTGAACCAGAGGTGTTAAAAAATAAATCATATTTGTAGCACCCGACAGGAGGAGCCGCTAAAGATGAGGAAGGTCGATAAGATTAAGTCGGTCACAAATATTTGGCCGGGTTCACCTCCATCCAGCAACCTGAGCCCGAGCAGAAGCAGCTCACTGCCTTGCTCAAAGGCCCAATCAACAATTTGTCTTTTTCTTTTCATTTCATTTGTGTACCGATTAAACAAATAAGATAAAAAAGCCCTTTTTATGTGGCGCCATATATTAACATTTACTGCTTCTATGTGACACTTTATGACGTAAGATGCAGGACAAAAGCTAAAATAATGTTGGATTGATGCAGTCATGAATGGTGTTAATCATTGTTGTGCAGCGTGTTCATCTTCAGGACAACATGATATCCTCGAGGGCTATCTTTCCATCTGTTGTTGCTTTAGCCATCCTTCCCTGTGATTAGCTCAGCCGTTTTAGATCAATGAGACGAATGATGTGACTGTGAACTATAGTTATTGTCAGTTTAAATCTGATTGAGGGTTTATGTTAGCTGGGTTTTTGCTGGTAGCGCGTGTAGTGGTCCAGAGCGTCATCCTATAACCACAAGATGGGGGTTCGATCCCCGGCTCCTTCTGTCCACATGTCAGTGTCCTTGAGCAAGACTCCCCGAGTGCTTCACAGCAGCTCCACTGCTCCTAAATGCTTAGAATGGGTTAAATGCACAGGTCAACGGTCATGTGTATATATATATATACCTGTATGTATATCACCATTGTAATAAAGTTTATCACAGCGAAAATATCCAATTGGGAAATATGCAAAACAAATACATTCATTATTTAACAGCCAAATATTGACAATCAGATCGTGTATCAACAATTTAAGGGATGATCAGCGATGTTTGACTTACTATCAGAAGATGTTACAAAAGTAATCTCTAGGATTTAGGCCTTCTGTGCATTCAGAGATGTTTCTGGTGGAGTGTCATGTCCGCCTGCAGAGCCCCGTTTTAACATATGGCCCATTGTGTAACATAATTAGTAAGCTTTAGAGGTGCTGGTAGGCGGCTTCCAGTATTTACGCTAAGCTAACCGCCCCCTGGATCAAGCTCCGTGCTCCAAATACAGACTTGACGGTAGCATCTTTCTCATCCAACACTCCTGAAGAAAGAACACCTGCCTTTTTACAAAAAGGTTCTGCCTTCTCTTAAAGAGTTGGATAACAGTCTTTATTGAAGACATGTTCGGTGAACTCAAAAACTATAGAAAACACGTTAATATGTTCCCCGTCAGACAAGATGAGACAGTGGACACGTACATGTTGATCTTAAACTAGGACACTCTGGGGACATAATTCTTACAGAACTGACCTCCAAATATGCAGGTTTTGTCTTTCGAGGGGCCAGCAGAGCAGCTGCAGACAGACGAGAAGCTGACAGCTAAACAAAAGCCTAACTCCTCCGCTCTGTAGGATCAGATGAAGAGCAGCTCACCTGTGGTCCATCCAGCAGAGCCAGGAAACCCGCTGCTGTCTTAATCATCTGACTGGCAGCCTGCAGGCATTTCACACCAGCTGTCAGGTGAGGATCTAACGACGCAGAACCGTCCGCACAAGAGGCTCTAACAACTCGAGCAATCTCCCTTTTCACACAAACAAAGAAGAAGACTGGATCTAATTTGCAGGAGACTTTTTCTTCACTTTTCAGAGATTTTTTTTCTTTCTTCTTTCCGTCATTAATTCTTAGAGAAGTTCATTAAACCCAGACAGCAGAGGTAATTACACCAGTCGTTAAAGCGCATGGGTGCGAGGTGTTTTTCGTCAATCCCTGATTAATATTACATATTCTTGGATTTAATCTCTTCAGTCGGACGGATGTCAGGAGGACGTGAAGACAATACGAGTGCCATTCATTTTGTTTTCAACATATAATTCAATGCATTTTGTCCCAAATGAGTTCTGTGTCTATTTCATCATATCGGTCTAATTACACCCTGCAGAGCATTCTGATCAGCTGCACAAGAATCCAGCAGGTTCAGTGGTCTTTGCCTCAAGTTAACACACCTGTGACCTATTTTGAGGACTGACCGGACGTGAACTCTCTGGGGTCCAACCCCAGTTATGTTTTTTTCAACAATGCACTGAAACTGGCAGAGGTTTATAGTTTATCATCACTACGACCGCCTTAAAGGAGACCTGCTCATATTTAGGTTAATTCTTTCATTTCGGGTTTCTAATAGAATATGTTACTGTCTGAATAAACCTGTCTTCACTCTCTATTCTGAAAAGCTCCATTTTAGCACCTGTCTCTTTAATCTATTCATCGATCCCTCCGAGCTGCTGTGCTCTATGAGATGTTTCTAGAAAGCACAGCATAGCTCAGAGTGCTGTTTGGCTTCAATGGTTCTTTAATTTACAGCATGGAGCTTTTCAGAATAGAGAGTGAAGACAGGTTTATTCAGACAGT
>NW_022281885.1:1124-9325 GCF_004355925.1 Anarrhichthys ocellatus | reverse complement strand
ACATATACATATATATTTATATATATATATATATACACACATGTGAATAATACTTATTATTCATAATATTATATAAAGGTATTCATTACCAATAAACACAGTACTAAAATAAAGTACATGTTGATACTGTGTACTACCTGTGTACTTTTACACTAACATACTGAATGCAGGAATATTTTTCAGTGTATTCTAATCTTTTCTAAATATAGTAATACCACACAACACAAGTACTCTTTTTAAAATATTTTAAAATAAATATGCATTCACTACTTTATATATGCAGAATAGAGAGTTCTGTATCAAGTACAAGTATAAAGACAAACAAGTACTTTTGCTACTTTAAGTACATTTAGCTTATAGTACTTTTGTTTTTTTACTGCAGAAATATTTTAAATGCAAGATTTTTACTTATAACAAAGTATTTTATTTTTTTACCAGATCCTTTTATTTTGAAGTGAAGCAGATGACACAGGTGCATTATGGGATATCACGAGTGTAGTTTTCATAATAACAGCACGACTGAGAGTTTTATGATATTCAGTGTTTATTATGTTTGTAACGCAGCGCTCTGATTGGACGAGCAGAGTGGTGACGCCCCCTTCAGGACACAGAGTTCATTCTACATGAGATCTACTGTACACACACACACACACACACAGAAACTTCTTTGGCAGGAAGCAGCTTCTTCTTCTGCTAAACAAACTATGACACGCACGAGCTGAACGGGACAGTGACGTCATCATGAGGCAAAGCGCGCGCACGCACGCACGCACCCACACACACACACACACACACACACACACACAGAGTATCCAGGTGAGCAGCGCCACCTGCTGTCAGAGGCAGCTACCTGCACTGAACAGCAACACTGGGGGATTGTGGGTAATGAAGTTGAGGTGACATGTTTTTAAAAGTGAAACATGTTGAACTCTTCATCTTTACTCACTTCTTTAAGTTAGAGACTTTATTTCTTTAATATTTCATCATTTGACTTTGTTTTAAGGCGGTATTTCCAAGTTTTACACCAACGTCTGATTATTTCCATCACTGATGTTAATTGATGAACTCTGCAGGTTCTACTCAGGTTCTACTGATGTGAGTTCAATGTCCAGTAAAATACAACATCTCTTCATTTCTACCTTAAAACTGAAGATCATAATTAAATTAAGGCTTTTAAGAGCTGAGGAACATTTGAAACACGTCGAGAAAAGGCCTAAATTATTCAGCTTGTTAAAGTTCGTTTTAATTTCACACATTTACTTGTGCATCTAAAATCTGGCGTGAATAAAGTACTTTAAAAGGACAAAATAAAGGCTATGTTATGAAACAGGAGATGGTATATTTATGTTATTTTCATATTTTAAGGGGCTAATTATTGGATATCTGAATGAACCGTAATATATTCAGATGAAGGTGTTAAATTAATTGATTAATGGGATTTTTTTAAGGCATTTTTCTAAAGAATTAAGGCAACATTTTAAATTCAGTTTAATCATAATAATCTGATTAACACTCAACAGGTTGTATTTCTGTTACCATGACGACACCAGCATGGCGGAGACATCCTTTAGTTTTTACTTTAAATTCCATGCATTCACCTTTTAATAACGATGTCATTACGGTCATTTTAATGATTATATATTAGATTTTCTACAAGGTTTAAGAACCTTTTAAGGGCAGAAAAAGACTTAAAATGGACCAAAAACATGAAAACTCTTCGTTTATTTAAACCTTAACAAGTTTCAATAAAGAATGAAGAAACATTCAAAGACACTTTTCATACTATTTGGTCCATTTTAAGGACTTTTCCTCCTTAAAAACGTCATAAAGCGCAAAACAGAACCCATTAAAACCCTTTAATACTTTAATTCATTGATTAATTATCTAATTTGCGTTGAACCAGAAATAAAATGCCTTAAAAAGCTCGTGAATCGATCAATGAATCAGACGACAGCTTCTGTACACACGGCCGTGACGATGATGCAACAGTTCAACCTTTGTATGAGGTCATCACAGTGATGTCATCAGAGAGTTTTACCCACACGCACACACAAACACACACAAACCAAAGCCCATTAATAATAATAATAATAATAACGGTGATTAAGCAGAAATCAGCAACATCCTCCCATGTGGCTTCTTCATCATCATCAGTCCTTCAGGTCTCTGAAGTCCACCTGAGTCCGTTTAGATTCCAGACAGAAAGTCCGTCTGATCGTCTCTAATCAATAGATTTATATTAAAGGAATGAAGGTGAAGATTACAGCTCGTCATCGTCACGAACACCTGATAAACTTTTCTAATTAAGACACTAACCAGGCTAATTAACAATCTGACTCGTTAACATGTTAAATACCAGACTGAGCTCATTAGACCCGCCACTCTGATCCCGCCCCCTCTGACCCCGCCCCCCGGTCCTCTTGGGTCAGTCTACCAGACCTCGCAGCGCCGCCCGGTGTTCATGGGCGTCCCCACGGGACAGTTGAAGTGGCGGCTGAAGTCCGGAGAGTTGGCCAACGTGCCGATGACCCGGTAGCGGGGGGGGCTGTGGGGGTCGGTCACCAGACCCTCGTGAGCGCTCTCCGGGGTACGGACCGAACACCACACCTGAAAACACAAAATACAATTTTGTTTTTCACGCTTCATTTCCCTTCGTGACATATGATAGGTCAGCTGTTTCCTGATTGGGTGGGTGGGTGGGTGGTGGGGTATTTTTGCTCGAACCACTCAGCCGTTGTTAGCAACAGTTAGATTTAGTTTGGTTTATTTGCACAATAATGAAAATACAAATACAAACAATAGGAACAATACAACTTGCTTGTTAGCTTGCTTCATTGATCCATAGCACGCTAGGTCGCTAGTTAGGTCGCTAGCTAGGTCGCTAGCTTTAGTCTGTAACATATGGGCTAGCTAGCTAGTAAGCTAGTTTTCGTGTGATGCCGGCCGTCGAGCAGAAAGTACCAGACTGACCACTGAACCCAGCAACAGTAATAGCATATGTAAGCACATGTAATTTAAATGTATAAATTACTATAATATAATAAATAATAATACGTTTATCAACTAGGATTTCTGTTGGCTACTAGCGAGGGTAAATCACCGAGTCAACTATTGACACGCATCTCTAACGAGAACCTCATCAGTCTGTCTGGTGCAGAAATCATACACACTGGTCATTAGCATGCTAAGCTAACGTTAACGTTTAATTTAAGGCATGACTAAAGCCGGCACATAAATCACCGTGTCATCAGCGTATAACGTGAGTCGACATCCGGATGAGCAGAACGTGGGTCGTTAATAGAAACAGAAGGGGCCCCAGGATAGAACCCTGTGGGACACCAGTACAGAACCCTGTGGGACACCAGTACAGAACCATGTGGGACACAGTTCTGGTGACTGAGGTGCTTTTGTTTGACTCACCTGAGCGAATCCCAAGAAGAAGAGCTGATCGTTGGTCAGGTTGACGGCAGGAAGCCTCTTTTCCTCCCCGTTCCTTTGGACCCACGACCGATAGGCCTGAAGTCAAAAACATTAATTTAGTTGTGATTATGTAAACAAACATGACCCGGTGTGGTGTGGACACATGATACAGTCCAACTTGGTATGTTTTGGTTGATATGAGTCATGGTTCAGTTGGTTATTCTACGTTCGTACTAACATGGTATGCCGCCTTCAGTCCTCCGTTGTCTGCAATGTTTTCCCCGAGCGTCTGCTTCCCGTTGACGTGTTCTCCGTTGACGGTGTAGTGGTTGTACTGGTCCATCATGCACTCGGTTCTCTGACGAAATGCCTCCACCGACGAGTTCTGCCACCACGGCCTCAGGTTTCCTTCTTTATCGTACTCACGACCTGACGGCAGCAGAGAGGAGACACGTCAATGAACAAGAGGACTTTAAGTCTGAGAGGTTCATGTGACGCATTCACTTCTATTTCATATACTATATATACACTTCAGTTCTGACTAATGGTGAAGAACAAACATCCACATGAAACAAACATGTCGGCCAAAGTTCATTGTTTAAAGTGAAAGAACTCAACATCATTTGATATGCAGATAGTGTTCATCTTGATAACAACCCTGAAGATCAAACTGACAACCAGAACTCTAGAAACCACAAAGAAGCATCAAAGAAACCGTCTCAATGTAAATAAATTAACTTTCAAACCAGGTTCCCTCTCTGATATTTCTACCCGAGTCCAAGAAGTTGCTGAAGGTTTCCTACAGTTGTTGTCGCATTATATTTCTCTTTTATTTCTGGTCTAATTTCAAATAAAATCAACTCATGACTCTCATAATCACTTTAAAACGTACTAACCACCACTGGGAAAGTCACATTTTAATGTAGATGTAATATAAAGTACCATCTGAAAGTATTCTAACAGTTAACATCTTTATCTTTGAACACAAGTCTCATATTTACATCCAAAGTCAGAGGGCAGTGAACACATCATGTGACAGGAAGTAAACTGGACTCAAACTCACCCTGATCATCGAAGGCGTGTGTGAGCTCGTGACCCATCACCACCCCAATCCCACCGAAGTTCAACGCCCTGAAAACAGACACAAAATATTATATATGATATATAAGTATTATATACAAGACCCAGACGGGTCCAGAAACCAGAGACTGACAGCGCCCCCTAAAGGCTGCAGAGCTCAATACTGAAACAACATTCGTCCTGAAGGTGATTACAGTCTACAGGTTCATCCTCTGGAGAGCAGGAACCTTCATCACTATCCAGTCTGTCTCTTGTTAATATGCGTTTGTATAAGACACAGGTTTCATCTTCATCAGTGATTTCTATTTCACAGGTGTAGTATGTCCTAACAGACAGACAGGTGGACACACAGACAGACAGGTGGAGGTAAACAGACTTGGGGTGGTCGTGGGCGTAGAAAGGAGCTTGCAGTATCCCAGCAGGGAAGACGATGCCGTTCTTCGTGGGCATGTAGTAGGCGTTAACTGTGGGAGGAGTCATACTCCACCTGAGAGGAGGAGACAAGGAAAAGAGATGAGGAGAGGAGATGAGGAGAGGAGAGGAGTTAATCTGTGGTTCTACCAGTTTCCTCTACAGATCTTTTCTCATCTTTAACCACAGTTTCATAAAGCATGTGACTGGTTGTGCTGGTGTGTGTTACTGGTCTTCATCATCATTACTGGTCTTTGTTGGGAGTCTTCCTCAGCTGGTCGGCCATCACTCGGGAGGAGAAGTTGTAGAAGTTCAGCATGTTCTGGAAGAAGCTGTCGTCGGACACGTCATACTAAAACACAGTGAGACAGTGAGACACTCTGTCCTTCCTGTCTACAGGTGAATGAGACATGATTGACAGCTGTCACTCACCCCGTCAAACACGTCGTCCAGCTCTTTGGGGTCCAGGATGAATTCTGGGAAACCAATCATGTCGTAGATTGCATCTGCCTAATGGAGACAAACAGACAATGAGACCAATCAGCACACTTACCTCCACCTGTCTGTCCACTTATCAGTCTACCTATTTGTCCACCTGTAAGTCTACCTGTCTGTGCACCAGTCTCTTTACCTGTATGTCCCCCTGTCTGTCTTCCTATCTGTCCCACTGTCGGTCCACATGTCTGTCTACCTGTTGAACTACCTGTCTGTCTACCTACCTGTCCACCTGTCTGTCTACCTACCTGTCCACCTGTCTGTCTACCTACCTGTCCACCTATCTGTCCCCTTGTCTGTCCACCTGTCTCTGTACCTTGTCTTTAGCAGCATGTCTCGTGTGGTCGTCCATCCAGTTGAGTCGGTCCAGAGCTTCTTTAAATGCTGATCGGATCTCATTAATCATCTCCTCGGCCTGAGGGAAAGAGACAGGAGGTCAGACCTGCACCTGATCCTGGACCACCTGGATCTTTTGATCAGTGTTTCCTCAGGTTTCAGTTCTGTGACTTACGATCTCTTTGCTGTGCTTGTCGAAGGTGGCCTTAACAAAGAGCGCTCCCAGAGCGAAGCCCAGGGTGTCGTCAGTGTTCCCGATACAGGTCTGCCAGCGTGGGGTGCAGGACTGCAACGAACCACAACCAGTTACAGACATTTATTAAAAGTTACAGAAAGTAGCAGACCAGTAAGGACCAAGTACAGACAGCTGGAACCTGTTACCCATAGGTACCCACACCGGCCCAAAACCAGCTGAGAGCTGGAGGCATGCACTTACCAGTTAGAACCTGGTTCATCTCCCCATTAGTACCAGCAGAGGTGGAACCTTCCTGGTTTCCAAAACCAGTTGGAGCCAGTTGATATCAGATAGAGGTAAATAAAACCAATTTCTACTGGCCCATTCATTAGCGTCTCCAGTAGCACGGTGGGGGCGGAAGATTCCTGGAATCCTCAACCAGTTAAAACCAGCATTGATCCACAAGAACCAATTACAGACATTTGGAACCACTTAGAGTTAACCAGATAGAGCCAGTACAACTACAGATACAGCGGACCAGTTAGTTGCACACAAGTTAGAACCAATAACAGAAGTAAGAAACCAGTTTCCCCAGTACAGCAGCACAGGCTTAGCTTCCAAAACCAGGTCAGAACCAGCCAAAAAACCCATTACAGCCCAGTGGAAACACTTCAAACTGGTTACTCCAAGTAGAACCCATTAAAACCAGTAAGAAGCATAAATGGATACAGATAAACCAGTTAAAGTTCCTTCAACAGAACTGGGAGGAGGATTACCGACCGTCGTTAATGTAGTATTAAAAATATTTGTACCTGCTACAGTAAGAAGAAATAACTGGATCAGTAACGGTAGTAGTGTCTGTAGTATTTGTAGCAGTAACAGTAGTAGTACTTGTAGTAGCAGTAGAAGTAGATGTACCTTCTTGGTCCCGTAGAGACTCTCCAGTAGTTTGTCCTGAGCGTTCTCAAAGCGTTGATCCAAACTGGCCACACTCTTCTGAACCAGTGTCCACATCATGTAGTTGTTTAGCAGACTAGGAGACAGACAGACAGACAGGTAGATAGGTGAGACACCTGCTGCCGTGTGTAGGTGGACACGGCAGCAGGTGATCCCGGACTCACCTGCGGTCCGTCTTGTTGATGAGGTCAGACACCTGCTGCAGATACTCTCGGGCGTACAGGACGACGGCTTCGGTATCGTTGAGCTCCAGAGGAGACAGAGAGTAAGACAGGTAGTCCAACCACTCCACGGACGGAGCCAGCAGCTGGAAAACCACAGACGAAGAAACACAAAAGACGTTTTTAGGGTTCAAACGGGTTCAATTCAAATCTGAAGGTGATCAATAAACGTTGACCGTTGTTAAAGAGCTGCTGAGCTTCAGGTGAAAAGTCGTACAGGTGAACAGTGACCCGGTAACATGGTGTGAGAGGCCGTCACGTTAGTGTCTCATGATGTTAACATAATTATATTTAAAAACAATTGTGCAACATCAAGTTTATAATGGTATTTATTGCTGTCTATCATCTTGTATATACATATTTAGTGTCTGCACTAATGCTAAACTTGTATTATTAATGAATTAGTAGTTAAGGAGGTAAAATCTTGGGAATAATAAATATGACACTTTTCCATAGATTGTGTTTTGTACTAGAGAGAACACTGTGCTTTATTCTTTATTGGTGTATGAATATAACAAAATTAATAAACAAAACTGTGGACAGATCTGTCCGTCTGTGTCTGTCAGTAATCCAGACTGTGGGAGCAAACTGCACCACCCGGGGGGGAGGTACCGAGATGAAAAACTAATCCCCGTCAAACAGGAGACAGTGAGACAGGAGACAGTAAGAAAGGAGACAGTACGACAGTAAGACAAGAGACAGTACGACAGGAGACAGTACGACAGGAGACAGTACGACAGTGAGACAGGAGACAGTACGACAGTGAGACAGGAGACAGTACGACAGTGAGACAGGAGACAGTACGACAGGAGACAGTAAGACAGTGAGACAGGAGACAGTACGACAGTGAGACAGGAGAGAGTACGACAGGAGACAGTAAGACAGGAGACAGTACGACAGGAGACAGTACGACAGGAGACAGTAAGACAGGAGACAGTAAGACAGGAGATAGGGGACAGTAAGACAGGAGACAGTAAGACAGGAGACAGTATGACAGGAGACAGTATGACAGGAGACAGGAGACAGTAAGACGTGAGACAGTAAGACAGTGAGACAGTAAGACAGGAGACAGTAAGACAGGAGACAGTAAGACAGTGAGACAGGAG
>NW_022281885.1:0-1114 GCF_004355925.1 Anarrhichthys ocellatus | reverse complement strand
TAAGACAGGAGACAGTAAGACAGTGAGACAGGAGACAGGAGACAGTATGACAGGAGACAGAAGACAGTAAGACAGGAGACAGTAAGACAGGAGACAGTAAGGACAGTGAGACAGGAGACAGAAGACAGTAAGACAGGAGACAGAAAGACAGGAGACAGGAGACAGTAAGACAGGAGACTGTCCACTGACTGATCAAAGTTTGTTACTGATGTGATTCTGAAGTTGAGTTTTAAATAAAGTTCCAGCTGTTGAACTGAAGACAGATGTTCACACTAGAGCTGACTGTTCTTTAAGATTCAGTTACAGATCAACATCAACAAACATCAGAAACAACATCAGTTAATAAAACAGCATTCTGGGTATCAGGCATTAAACTATTAAAGTAATACAATTCATAAAGAGGTCACGTGACATATTCACCTTTTATGACGGTTAGATTTCAGGTTAAACTACTTTAGAAGACATGAAACAAAAAAATAGGAAACGTCAGATAAGAACAAACAGCTGATGTTTCTTCACTTCACTGGATTCATGATGGACTTTAAAAGGTTGACTCAGCGTTTCTTTTTTCTGTGTTTATAATGTGAATCGGACGCTCAATACTGTGAAAGTAGCCGAGCCATCGTTAGCTCTGCTGTTGGTAAATAACTGGTTAAACACACTGGTTTAGTCAAAGAGGTGACAATATTCTAAATATAACGTACATAGATTTATTTCTCTATCTTCAAACACAAAACAATGATTGAACCTCTCATAACATTGATAGTTCACACTGCTCCTCTCTAAAGTCACTGTTGGGTTTGTCCCTTCATGGTGGACTCCGCCTCCAGCTCGCTAGAAGCTCATAAAAACACAGTGATGAGTATTATATCACATTTCTGCTCATAGATCCTCCTAAAACCCTTTAAACATGACACACTAATGAAGGTCTGGGCCCCGTTCCTCGTACGTGGTTTAGCTAAGTCGATCAAATGTCCTATTAGCAGCTTAAATTAATGAGATGATTGATGTCAGGCTATCTCTGTTCCTCCAAGGCTGATCCTCTCAAACAGTCTCGTTAATTGGACCCAGACGATCAGGATCAGGATAATTGCGCGTGCCCGTCCTGCTTCAA
>NW_022281884.1:4604-9344 GCF_004355925.1 Anarrhichthys ocellatus | reverse complement strand
CACACACACACACAGAATTCTAAGATTTAGATTATAATTTTTTATAAATTTGTCTCTACATGGGACAACGTTGTACCCAACTACAGCTTAGCGAAGATGTGTTCATAAGGGCTAATTCTCAAAATAAGTAGCTTTTAATTACAAACACTTCTTGTTAAATGCATTTGTGTGTACAGTGTACAATGTTGAAATGCTTCAGAAAAAGAACTAACTCCAGACCAGGTAAAATATTCAATTGACCCTCAGCTTTTCATTAAGAGACTTGAGTGTTTCTTAACGGAATCCGAAAAGCTCAAGTGTTTTTCAGAGCAGACTTCCACTTCAAACTGTGAGGTTAAACTGATTCATTTGACATCGTGGCAGTTTTTTGTTTACCTTTTATATATAAGTTCTCTTTTTATTTCACTCTGTAATGTAATGCACTCAAAGATTATCCTTAGAACTTGTCCTTGATGTGTTTGGGTTCCAAACCTCAATGAGTCGGATCACATGATGTGGTCAATGCAATGGTCAATGCAGATTGCAATTCTTGACCTCAGGTACATGTGTCAGTAACTACCACCATTCCACCTGTTACAAATATTTATTATAATAAAAAAAAATGTCGTGATGAAGACCATTTAGGGTTTAAATGTTTCTCTGGAATTCCTTTTAAGGAAGGTAACTTTGTTCTTTGTTTACATCTATAATCCCATTGTTTGATTTTAAGCATATTTTGCTCTTTTGTGTTGGTCAGATGTGTTAGTTGAAGGAGTTGGAATAAAATATCAGATGTTTAGATATCATGGGGTAATGTGCCACTAGCTTACTGATCATAGATGTAGCCTGACAAACACTTTCAGGACCATATATAAAAAGAATATTCCTTTTAATTTTAAGTGCAGTTTTTTTCATTCCTACACATATTGTAATTTTTCCATTGCTCTTTTAAGGAAATGAACAATGATTGTTCAGCAGAGAGATCTTTTTTTTTTTTTTGCTGTACAAGGAGTTGGATTTACTGTCAAAACCAAATTTAAAGGACTTCGTTATTTTATATTAATAAAGCAAGTGGTGTTCAATCAAAGTACATACAAAGTAATGAACACGCAAAAAACCTCGGGCAGGTACAATTATTCAAGCTGGTTGTTGTCATATATTTTTATTTTTTTAAATTTAATTTGAATATATATTTTTGCAGGGACAATGCCCAATTAACACTGATTGCACAAGAGTTAGCTAGAAGCTAATCTGCATATGTTGACCCTGGGCAGGTAGACACAAAAGATAACCACATGGCAAAAAAATACACTTCCCAACCCCAGTTCATAAAGACAGTCACCCGTAAAAGATGCTCTAGTCGCAATGGTACTGCCACTACCAGGATAGGCCAGGCATCCTTTTGGAGGGGTTACGAGATTATGAATATTTTTAAACATCAGGCATATATCTGAGTAAAGAAAAGAAGTTATCAAATTGAGGAAATTCAATTTTTTCAGGGTGTTATATTTCTGCTGATCCCTTGTTTTTGTTTTTTGAAAATAGATGATGAAAAATCATTGTAGCAAATTGACAAAACAAAACTGACATGGACAACTGGTACCTGGTACTGGTTCTGTAAGTTTAACAACAGTCAAATAAATGAGCTGAGTGAATCAGCAAATGAGCAGTGGAGTTGTCAGTATTTATACAGTGACAAACAAAGAGATCGGAGAGGGGCTGACAAATAAGATCAGAGATGGGGGTGAGTAACACATTCTCCTGAAATGGTGCAAAGACAGCATCTTCAGAAGATGACAGCAATTCAGGCCAGCTTGTCTTGTCCTGTCCTTGAACATTGTAAGGCACCAATAGTTTGCTATTTGCAAAGGCATGAAATGTATTTAAAGAGAAGTAAAACATACTGTATGTATGTACGTCTCTTCACATTTTCTGCTTGATCACTGATAAAAGACAAATGATATGGGGGTCAGGAAACGTACAGTAATGTGCCTGTGGAAGAATACATGGGGTCGGGAAATTTCCAGTACACTCTTACCTTATTCAAATTCAATTTAACATTACTGATGGCCCTTTTTCAAAGACATGTTTGCGTTATTATACATATTTAACATGTGTCAAGGATGGGATGACTTCATTATTTAAAATGTCAGCAATCCAACACCTTGCTCATTGCAGCTGTCAGCATCTTCTTTAGATCCAATCAATTTAATATAGAAAGATGTGAAAGTAAAACATTATGAAAACTGTGTCAAATGCCATCTTAAAATCTAAAAACACAGCTCCTGATTTGTTAAAAAAAAAGGCTATTTGCTGTTTATGTCGAATTATGCTTTAGGAAACCAAATTGCATTTGATGTAGAGTAACTTCCCCTTCATTGAAATGAGAGACAAACTACCTTTTCTGCATTTTTAAAAGTTATTGGGAGGTTACTTGATGAGATCGTTCTTTCGCCTGATTTAAAGATGGGTCACTACTGCAGCCTTCCAGGAATGAGGAACATCCAAGTTTGTAATTGCTAGATGTATCAGATAAAAGGCTTTCCTAATATAGATTTATAATTATATTATTTTATAATAAAGACTACAATTGGACCCTTTAAGGCAATCAAGTACTTTTACAAAATTCTGAGATATTTTCGATTGCGAAAAACAAGGAATTATTATTTTTAAGAACTCTTGATCTTGCACTCCAATTTTTGACCAAACACTGTACTGAATCTACAAAGAATGGATTAATGATTGTAGCAATTTGTTCTTTATCTTCCATTGATCTATCTATCTTGATTGATCCTTTATTACCCAATTTTGAACTGATTTACCCTCCTTTTTAATTGAATTCATATTTTCCCAAACTATTTACTACTTCCCTTGGACTCATTGATTGGTTTAATGAAATTAATCGGCCTGCCTCAGTTGTTTTATTTCACAACTCCTAAAAAATGATTTTCATGTGCAAAACCGGATTTAAGAGCTGCCTTCAATGCCAAGTCTCTCTGCTTCATTAACCTCCAAAGATGCTCATGGTAACAATGGTAGAATATATTTTGTTCTGCAAAATGTTTAGTTTCACTGATTCTGTCCATCAAAGAATACTTTTCTATGTCATCAGTCTGCAAAACATTATTCCAGTCCCTTTTGCTTTTTTAGCTTTTTAGTAAATAGACTGTACTTGTATGGCGCTTTTCTAGTCTTCCGACCATTCAAAGCGCTTTAACACTACATGTCATCATTCACCCATTCACGCCCATTCATACACTTATGGCAGGGGCTACCATGCTACCATGCATGCCTGTCCTGATGCGTTTGTGATGATTGAGTAACGCTGTTTAGGCCTTGAATTATTTGAGTGGGATTTTTTTCCTGTTACTGTCCAATGTATATTTAAAATTACCTAATACAACAATTCAGTCTTGGTAACAATTTCCTTTTATAAGGATTTCAATTTGTCATTAACATTTTGTTTTGAATTATGGGGCTGGTTAATGCAAAGAACAGTTAAAGACATAAGAGGGGGCAATACACTTTGCTATTTTTCCTAAAAACATGATAACCAAGTATAACGAGGCGAAGAAAGTCCAAGTTCAAATCAGTCAGCAAACTTTCAAGCTGCTCAGTCTTTGAAACAATGCATCTAATGTTAAGATGTCTGCCAAACACACCTTTCCTATCAAAGCTAACAGTAGGGGCCCATCAGCAAATATTTGCCCTGCGGCCCTCTAATTAACTAATTCGAAAATGTCCCCCCTCCCCCTTTTAGTTTTGTTTTTGTTGGATGGATATTTTTATTGCTTCTTGTATCTTTTTTTATTATATTTCTTGCATTATATTTCTTTTAATATTAACTATTTGTTTTATTTTATGGACCTTCCCAGCAAAAGCATTTCACGATTGTACTTGTGTAACAGAGCAACAATAAACAACTTGAATCATGAATCTTAACACAACTTATTAAAAGAATATCTTCTAAAGAAACATGTGATGCAGGCTCTGTTTTCTTCAGGCACAACTAATTTGTTGTGAAACATTTTTTTATTGTTTTGCTTAACTTAATGTGGGCTAAATCTGCAGTGTGCCACTGCGAAGTTGGCTGTGTTATGGAAAACTTAAGAAAAATATACACACTAAATGTTAAAGGATCTACTTACGTTACATTTCCATTTATTCATTAGGCAGATGCTTTTGTCCATAGTGAGTTTTAATCCAAGCCACAGCAGATCAATGAGAAGCCCATAGCAAATCACAATCACAAAAACTTATTTTTAAGAGACAAAGAAGACTGCTCACAGTTATTCCAAGCCTGTTTGGTAATGTATCCATGGAGATATGGTCTGTATTAAGGTTCATTCCTGCCAAGAAACTGAAAGGTGAAAATTATTCTGAAAAAAGTTAAAATGAAATTATGACTAAGTCAATTAAGACTTCCTAAACTGAAGTTGTACATAAGATTAGATCTCAGCATTTAATACTCTTTAGAGTGTACACGCAGAGATCTTAAACCTCATAACATTTGATTTAAAATATTATTTATTTATAACAGTACATTTTCATGACTAATTAAACATCGACAGATAAATCACAGAAAACATTAATAACACTTAAAAACCTCCACTAATCTGCTTCATGAGGACTATGTGGGTTTGGTTTGCTGATTGACAGTACTGGCAACTTAAGCAAACTTCTACAAAACTGTTATCAGATTCTACTTCAAATGTTGCTCAGCTGTGATGGCCCATGGAAGAATGCGACATCACCCTGTTT
>NW_022281884.1:0-4594 GCF_004355925.1 Anarrhichthys ocellatus | reverse complement strand
GTTTCTGTCTGTGGAGAGTCCTTTGATATATTTATTCAGTGTGGCTTTGTGGCACAAGGCAGTAAAACTGCCTGTGCCAAAGCACACTGTATATTATCCATCGGGCTTAATAATAATAATCCTCATCAGCTTTATCGAAAGGTTTGGCGCGCCTCTCCTCACACAACGTTGCCAACAGCGGCGTGAAAAATACATCAAAACGTGCGGCCTGATCGGGAATAGCGCGGAAACTATTTTTCAGAGAGATTCGCCCAGCGGTTTTCCCGAAAAACCCCGAAAAACGGAGCAAAATGAAGTTTGGCGCGCTTCTCACACAGCGTTGCCAACAGCGGCGTGAAAAATACATCAACACGTGCGGCCTGATCGGGAATAGTGTGCTATCTATTTTTCGGAGAGATTTGCCAAGCGGTTTTACCGAAAATCCCCAAAAACTGAGCAAAATGTCCCCATTCACTTGAATGGGGTTCTGGCGTGAAGAGAGCAAAAAACCCACTTAACTTTGGGCCCATATTGACTAGCCATATTTTAACGTAGAAACATGATTCAAAGTTTAAAACGTAGACAAAACGCTGCACTTTATTGATCCAAAGGGACATTTTGATAGCTAGCACAGTTTTCATGAAGTCACAGATTAAGTTTCAGGAAAATTTTGGGTCAGATTTTATAATGGGTGTGTATTGCACGGCTCGTTAAGAGCTAGAGTGAGAGCATAACTGTCAGAGTGGAGCAGAGCAGGAAAATCTTCTGTGATTTTTCCAAACAAATTGCTCCAGCTCCCACAATTTTTACTCTTTCTACACCATTTTGGCCAAAAAGCTTGGAAATGTTGTGCTGGTCGCAGTAAAGTGTCTATTGAATCCAACGGACTTCACACATTTGGCTCAAAGAGCTGCAGAAGCGACATGAACTCCAACCAACTGCTCCATTAGACTCCATGTTAAATCTCACCACTAATTTCTCAAAGCAGACGGTACCAGTTTACCACAAACAAACACATTACCGCGTTTGGCAGAGTCTTATCTTTCTCACGGGATCCATATTTTGGCACTCGGACTCCTGCTAATTTGTTAGAGGCAGGGGTTTTGTTCAAAATCACTGATTACTGCAATGTTTCTTAATCAGTCTGCCTCTAACACCAGGTGCGTGGCTCACCATGGCAACCAGTTACACACACGCACGCAGGCTCTCGCTCTCTCTCTCTGTCCGTCTGTCTGCCTGTCTCTCTCCCACTCACTCAGTCCATCTAACTGTGTTTGCCTGTCTCACTCTCCCACTCAGTCCATCTAACTATCTCACTCAGTCTCTCTCCTCTCTGTCTATCTTTCTGTCTGTCTCTCTCTCCCTCTCTGTCATACAGGTCTTAAATATTTTTAGACTGCCGCCCCCCCCCCCCCCAAATTTCAAATTAAAAGCCCCACAGAACGAATTCTAACTGGAATGCTTGTGATGAAGCCTCTCATTTTAGTGTCAAACATTATGATTCTGTCTCCTCTCCCCCTCTCTCACCCACCCAGTCCCACCCTTTCAAAATAAATGCCCCACAAATACAAGATTCAATCCAAGAGTATGAATCTAAAATGCAGAAAAGAGAGTAGCGCTATCTCAATTGAACCTGAATGACACTACCGGTAACATTGGCGTGTGTATATATTGCGATTTCTTCGGGCAGTAGAAGCCACACTGTCAATTTCTTGAGGAATTTTCTAGTTTTTATTTATGGTCTATGCTCGTCTTATTTACAACAACTTCACATTTAGCATGATTTTGCTTCACTAACATGTGCACGGTGGTAAGAACAAATTGGCCCTCTTCACATGTCATTAATCAGATGTCATTTTGCATGTGCACTTATTTTGTGCACAAAGTAGGAAAATTTCTACACTCATTCCTGTGAATGAGGCCCAATGCGAGTACAAAAGTAAAGACTAAGATCATTGGAATCCTCCAAATGACAAACAAATACGATGAAATAAAGCTTAGTGACAAATGTATTTTCATGTATTTTGTTGTTTAGTAGGCAGCATTACATACCAAGTTAAGATTCGATTCAAGTTAGCCGTCGCATGGATAGCACAGCATTAAGAAACTGATACACTACCTTCCTACACGAGTGTAAGCCATTTCATATACAGACGGAGAAACATTTTTTTGGATAGATGAAAAAGTAAACCCATTGTCATTCAGTCTGCAACAGATATTATTTTATTATGCCTTTCTAACATATCAATCTATCCATCTCTCCATCAATCCTCTATGCTTCCTCCTGTTCAGGCATACATGGATTCAAGGACTGATCCCAGCATGCATTAGGCAAAAGGAACAAACGTTTTTAGACATTTTAAGACTCCTTAAAGATCCATGGAACCCTAGCTGTCTCCATAAGCCAATGGCATCAGAATTAACGGATTAATGAATGAATAATACAAAAATAAAACAAAAAAACTTATATATATTTTAGTGGTGACTGAAATTGCAAATCAGTATGTGATTGAAATGACAACTGTTAACTTGTGGGTGAGCTGAAGAGGTTTCTTTGGTGCTGGTTACACTTAGGAAGCACCTGACTGGAAACGAGTCAAATTTTGGTTTTACAGCCTTTGTGATGGCTGCAGTGGTCCTCAGTACTGCACCAGGGAGAATACAGTGTGCAATTTCAGTTTGTCAATGCCGTTTAGCTCTTTGAGCTCGATCACCACCAGGCAGCCCAGAATCTCGGCCTGCTGCTTCTTCATCAGCTCACAGGCTGCATACAATGTCCCTGCAACACACACACACGCAGAGAGACATAGATATAGACACGTCTGAATTTAACTTCAAAATACAAGATGGTGGGCCCAATGGGGCGAGTGGTTGGGGCAACAACTTAAAATGTTAATAAAATTTAAAAAAACATTCCTGAGTGAATTTTTTTAAATTTCAATAATGAAGAACAAAGACATCAGATAGTATCCGTCATTCCTCCTGTCTGCTTTGTCTCAGCCAGCAGAGAAGTTTACAAGAAAAAAAAATGCTGAGAGTGACGTAGTGCTAATTTGGATCTCTCCATGCAGAATCCAAATTGAATGTCTCTTATCGACTGCCGTGAGGTAGGCCACCGCAGAGATGGCCGTGGTGGACGCGTTGGGAAAGACAGTTTGCTGTGTGGAGAGCAAAGCAACAGGTAGGTATGACTATAACTGCTTTGTCTTCATGCTGTGTTCCTCCTGTCCTTGCAAGGCAGCTCTTCTCAAGCCATATATATGGCAACAGCTGGAGAAGGGCTATTTCCAAATATGTGGATGGTCAAGCACGACTCTGCAATCCTTTTGGCAGGGTCATTGTCCTCAAACCAGAGGAAACAAACTGCGATGCAGTAGAATATTTGCCCTATATCCCCCGCTACAGCAACAGTTTTCCTACAAAGTCAGTTTCCAGGACTCCCAGGAGTGTATTGTTGAAATCAGTGCCACTCAACAGGATGTCATCAAGTGAGATGCCATTGTGCTTGGCACTGGAATCGACCACTGCCCATATCTGGCCTGGCTTACGTGGCTGATAAACTCCTAAGATTGGTAAACACAAACACACATGTTCTCCACTGAGTAACGGGCTGACCCGCCTTGATGATCCTCTGCATGATAGTAACATGTGGCGTAAACATCATAAGACCCTCGACTGCTTGTTGGGGAGATTGCACATTTATTCTCTTAAAAAAAGGGTAGTGGTGCAACCCAACAGTTTGAGTCATCCATGAAAACTTCCCTGTCCATTATTTTCAGGAAGACTATCTTCTATAGACATGGCAAGATTGCAGTGCTCGCTGAAAAACTCCCGTTTCATCAAGAAGATCATTCATTTCGATAGCCCTTGGACAATTATTATGAAGCACTGGAGTGTCAACTTTCTCTTTGACACAGTCTGGCTTTTAGGCTCTTCCAAAAAACACTTCTCCTACAATCACCTAGCAAAGATCAAGATGCTGGGCATAGGGCATGTAGTGGGGTCCTGTTGCACGTCATGGGCAAGTAGGATAAAAATGGCTGCAGTTGAATTTATAGCTGGGATTTTATCCTCTACCCCAGGGGTATTCATTTAAAATTCAGCAAGGTCCATGCAAAGGTCCAGAACTAACTTGCGCTGTGATTTAGTCCCATATATATTGAAGTAGCTTAGTAGTTGTATTTACGTCTGTATGTAGTCAACAACTGACTGTCAAATAGAATAAAAAAAAAAAGTCCAATTGAATAGTATCTCAACAATATTTATTGTCAGTTTAAATTTAAATGTATGAATTATAAACAATACATACTCCAATAATAAATAAATGTTCTCTCGTTTCAAGTAAAATAAGGGTTGCATTTAAGAAAAAATGACTTGACAGCTTTTAAAAATGTGCATCTTAAAATAAAGTACTTCATTTAAGAAAAATGCATTGATTTTTTCTTTAAATTCACTTAATTCAGGTATGAAATGATATCAATCTAAAAAAACCACAATGTCCATATTCTTATCTTCTAAAAGTAGAAAATTGTGTTCAGGGAATAACAAGTGGTTTCCATAACCATAGATATACAGTGGGTACGGAAAGTATTCAGACCCCTTTAAATTTTTCACT
>NW_022281883.1:0-9344 GCF_004355925.1 Anarrhichthys ocellatus | reverse complement strand
ACAGCATGATGTTCATTTAGTACATTATGGTCCATTTAGAGTCAAACAGACCATAAAGCAGGGGATGCTTTAGGGCGGGGCTACGCGGTGATTGACAGGTCTCTACCAGAGACGTATGCGCCGTCTCTACGTCACTCCTCCTCAGTCCAGATATCACTTCTGTTAAATGTTTGTGAAGAAAACAACATGGCAACGACCAGAATCCAAGATGGCGATGGCGAAATTGCCGAACTCAGATTTTTTTAAACGGTAGTCCACAAACCAACGGGTGACATTACCACGACTACGTCCACTTCTTTACAGTCTATGGTTTTACCAGATAAAGAGGTCTGCTGTCTGACTGCTTGGGTTTTCTATCAATGCTGCCAGAACTCAGCAGTTACTACATTGTAAAAGTCCAACAGCAAAGAAGCAGGTTGGTCCGTTGCTGGTTAAGTGATGATTAGGTATCAATGGTATTTGAAAACTGGTTTCTGCCCCCGGCCCTCGTTATCATTCATGCCTCCTCTGGTCTCGGTGGCAGCAAAGTTCCCCTAAACGGACTCCAGGCTCAGGAGCAATGCCTCTTCATCTCACCGCTTCACACTCCAGAAGACGGGCTATTCGTCTGCCCACCGCTCGACCCGCTAATCTCTCTTAAAAAGCTCACATGTACTGCAGAGGTCTGGTACCTGTCTTATCTGAGGAGAGAGATGATGATGAGGAGGAGGAGGAGGAGGAGGAAGAGGAGGAGGAGGAGGAGGAGGAGGAGGAGGAGGATCATCTCTAGTGTAGGAGTCACCTTTGGCCTTGAATTTAGAGCAGAACCGCAGTCGTTGCAGGAAAACAAGCCCGTGGTGAATGTTTCCTCCGAGGGCTACTTCTTCTCTATAATTGAAAGGTCAGCGCCTGAAAGGAAAGTTCATTCGTGCCTGCAGATACTGTATGTGTCAAAATAAAAGCCTGCATTAACAACCCCCCCCCCCCCCCCACACACACACACAGAGCCAATATCTTCAATACCTCCTCCTGGTTTTAACAACTATACACCTGACCCCCTTTGATGGCGGAAATCCTCCATTGCTTGTGATCGGAGGAGATTCCTGCAGCCAACGCTCCCTCAAGTGGCAACAATAAGTCTCTCTTCATGAGCGGTGTTACCATGTTGGCTGATTTCTCTGTTTTCCCTTTCAGGTGCAACTAGACTTGAACTCTGGTGGCTCACTGAAGCCCCCATGTGGACTCGAGTGGAAACATCTGCTGCAGCTCTTGAGATAAAAATGTTCCAGTGCATGAATGGACAAATATTTTACTAAAGATCTGAACCTGGAAAAAAGCCCAATAAAACAACGTGTCTGACTGCAACAGCAGCCGTTTAATCTGAGGTTCTCTTTCTTTATAAACGTGAAAGAAACACGTGGAGATCTCAGCTGGCTGATTACAAAGAAATACAAACGTGTTTAAGAGTCACATTAACTAAAGTCAAAGTCTGTAATCGGTCAATCAACAGAAAACTATTAAACAAGACATCGTTTTGGAGACTTTTTTTCTCCATGTTGTGACATTTTATAGACAATCGTTTAAACTAGAAGATAATAAACAATTAATTGAGAATGAAAATAATCGTTGGTTGCAGCTCTAAACATGAACACACAGATATAGATGTGAAACTGATCTTTATGGTATATTTTTGTCATAAAACATTAATACATTTTGATACTGTGCGCTAACGTTCCCGTCCGTCTAGCACATCTTTAGCAGGACGTCTGATGGAGGACGTCTGATGTCCCCCAAGACCCGTTTGAGAGGAGAACTTTGAGGAGAACCTTCAGGCCAAAGAGCTGATATCAGATCAGCCTGACCTCACAATCAGACAGCAGACTAGCGGGGAAGGGAAGCAGCACATGAAGCTTCTCTAGCTGCACACCAGACAGGTTAGGCTAGCTGCATGACGTCATGCTAATAACGTATTTAGCTTTTTAAAACAACGGGACAGATCCAGCACGGACAGCTAGGGAGAGAGGGACATGAAGCACCTGCTGAGACATGATGTATAGTTATAAATACATCATTATATATATATATATATATATATGTGTTTTATATTACAGTGAATATTATATGATATATATATATATATATATATTATTATATTATACTGAATATTATATGATATATATATTATATTATACTGAATATTATTATGATATATATATATATATTATATTATACTGAATATTATGATATATATATTATTATATTATACTGAATTTCCTGTGAGGGTGACTAAAATAAGATGTCCTGACGTGTTTATCAAAGTGTTATTTACTGCTTTTTGTCATGTTGGAATAAAGGTTAAATATTTAACTGCAAAGTAGTAATACGTGTTTGATAACTTAATGTTTTTGCATTAAATCATTCTGGGATGTTTGCTGAAATTGATTGGATGTGGCACAGCCCTACAGAGAACATGCTCCACCAGCTAACACTGGGTACAACACTCACCATATTAATATCATTTTCCAAAAAGACACAAAACACAAAGTTCAAGATGAATTGACTAACTTTTTATCTTTTTACAGATCATATTATCGTGAACATCTGATATTGTGGCAGCTCTACCACAGATGATACAGTCCATCGAGAGGAAACCAAACTCCATGGGAATCCATCTAATACCATGTGAAATATGGATTTTAACAATATCCCCTTAATAACAGAATGAATGTCGTTAAATAAAAACATTTGGCACATTCCAGCTGTTGTGGTTGGTAACCACTGATTGACACGTCTCATGTTTGATGGACGTGACTATGAACTATGAGGGATCTTTTTATTGTGTTTACTGAAAAACAAACTGTACTGATCGCTCAGCTTTGTACAATGCAGGAAATCTACAGCATCTTTTCTGTAATAAAACCACACGAGCCAAATGAAGAAAACAACTCATTGAAATAAAAGCACTCGTGTTTCTCTCAGTTAAAAGTCTGTTCTTCACTCGGGCCTTCAGCAGGTCTTCAGCCTCTTGGTCTCTTGGCTGTGCGTCGCCTCCTCCTCCTCCTGGACTCTTTTAGCTCGGCTCACGTCGGGCGTCTTCTCCACCTCGGAGACGCTTCCTCCCGGGTTTCTCAGCTCCCTTTTCTCCCGTCTCCCCTCCATCTCGCCGATCTCTTCAGCGAAAAGGGTTTTAAGTGCGGGAATGAGCCCGGGGAGGATTTTAAAGTCCCCGAAGCGAATCTGAGGAAAGAGGAAATGGAGGAAATGATTGACTAGCAGGTTGTAACCCCTAAAAACAAGAGAGGCTCAGAAGAAAGAACACCATACATTCAGCTTCAGCTCAAATGATGCATTCAGGTGCAATCGTATATATACACAAGAAAAAGGCTTCCCTATTCAGCTGATGAAGACGTCACACGACTTACTCTCATGTGGTCAAACGATATCCCCACTCTGTTATTGAAGTCCTCGCTGAAGAGGGGGATCTTGGCATAGCGCTGGCTAAAGTGGTTCAACATGATGAAGTCGGCGTTCATCCTCATGCCGATGCCGATGGCCTGCGAGGTCGTGCTGTCAGGGGAAAAAAACAACAACACGGAGCATGAAGCAGAGAGATTTACTGACGTCTCAGTTTTAGGGACATAAAAGATGTTTTTGCGAAAACAGACTCACTCTGGAAGAATAAAAAAATGTGCAGAAATCAATATCATATCTGTGGAGAGTAGAGATATTTAACAATGCACTCAAGACATAAGTGCAACCTCAAACAGGCAATAAAGTGCATTTATTTTGTTTACCGTTCCTTATTCTATTCAATTCACATCTCTGCAGTTTGTGACTTTACTCACCTGTGTCTTTTCTCCACAGCTTCCTCCTCCATCCCGTCCTCCAGCGTGGCCTCGTGGATCAGTAAGGTTGCATTCTTTCCTGCAAAGAAAAGAAAAAAGAAAAGTGGAATGAGAGTCCTGAATCACAGAGAAGCACTAACAGCCTCTTCCCCCTCAGGAAATCAATCAGGCGGTCGGAGTAATCAAGAATCGGCACGCCCTGGTTTTGTCCGGCGAGCCGATGCCATCTATAATGAACAGGCGTGGGACACACTCGCCGTCTCCGGGAGGCTTCGCTTGGACCGAATCCAGTCAAGCAATTTAAGAAGAGTCAATGAAGTGGGATCCCGCAGGAACCTCTTTAGAGAGAGGCCTGCCAGCTCGCAGAGTGATCGAAAGCATTAAGGAATATCTGATAAATTATTCAGATGTAGTTCGATGACCTTGTATGAAGCTCTCTGGATTATTGAAAGCCTCCTCCGCTCGATTTGCTCTCACACGCCCTGTGTGTAGATACACTCTGAGTTAAATGTGGAACTGACCGGTGTGTACGAAGGCATCGCAGGGCATGGTGTCGCCAGAGAACGCCAGTTTCCAGCCGGACCGGTGAGAGAAGCTGCAGGCGAAGGCGTTCTTACAGTGACGCACGGTGCACGTCTGGAACTGACACACACACACACACACACAAATAATAAATACATTTAAAAAGACACGTCACTAACAAAACTGATGTGATGTTTAAACACCTTCTCCAAATCGTTCTCCTTCAGCAGTCCCTGGATGAACAACTTCGTCCTCTGCCTGGGCACCTCGCCGCCGTCGCACAGAACTTTGTTCGGGATGAGGCTGAAAAACACAAAAAGACACGATATAAAAGACATCGAGTCCACAACAATATAGATCTCTTAATTAAAAAAGGGTTCATCTCTGTACGCTCAGGGTGCTTTTCATTATGCAAACGAGGATTTCCAAAGTGGCAACCTCCGGTTCTGCCGAGTGAAGCCGAAGCTTCATGTCTCAAAGCTGCATTCTCTCTAGTGTCCACCAGGGGGCGACTCCTGTGGTTGTATAGAAGTCTATGAGAAAGTGACTCTACTTCTCTCTTGATTTATTACCTCAGTAAACATTGTAAACATGAGTTTATGGTCTCAATCTCTAGTTTCAAGTCTTGTTCATTTAGTAAATAATGGTCCATTTAGAGTCAAACAGACCATAAAGCAGGGGATGCTTTAGGGCGGGGCTACACAGTGATTGACAGGTCTGTACAAGAGACGTATACGGTTGCAAAAAACAAATGGGTGTTGTGACGATGACTACGTCCACTTCTTAAATAGAGTCTGTGGTCTTGCATTTAAGGGATCGGAAGATCCTCCAGGATGGTTGAGGGGCAACAATGTCTGGTTCTAATGAGTCGGCATAATGAAAGGTTCCCTCAGTGGTGGGAGGTAACGAAGCAAATATCACCATGAAGCTGAATAAAACACTAAAACTGAACACACACACACACACACACACACACACATATCCATAGACTGCATTCACATACTTGATGTGGTTGAGGATCTCCTCGCAGTGATCGTGATACTGGCTGAGCCAGCTCATGATCTGCACCGGAGCCACGAGGTAGACGGGGCTGAACGTCTCTCCCAACGTTGTCTGGGAGACAAACAATTACGTTTGTTTAATAAATAATTATTTAGTAATTTTTCATTACATTAAATGACCGAAAGATAGGACGTCGTATTAGAGTCCTTACAGTTAAAAAGGGTAAAATGTCTAGATGTCTTATGATTTCCATATTCTGTTCTTTTACGTACCAGTGCTCGTTCCCTCTGATAAAGCAACATTAGCAGCCCCTAAGAAGAAGAAGAAAAGGTTATTTTGAAGCAGCTCCCTTTCCACTGAAGTGATCTGTATTTCCTCGTATTAAGACACAACGTGGTCGCATCGTATCGTGCACAGCTGCTTACCGTGTGGTGGTCAGCGTGCATGTGTGAGATGAAGACGGTTGAGATCTTGGACAGAGCGTCGTCCACGTTGTCTCCGTAGTGTCTGCAGAGCTGACCGAAGGTTCCCTCTCCACAGTCCAACAGCACCGACTGAGTCGGGCTGCACGCAGAGAACGAACAGAAGAACAGACTCAATTAATGCATACAAAAGAGAAAGAAGTGTCTTCTTCCTTGCATCACCGCGATGTGATTGAGCCACACTGACAGGTGCACTCCATCTCCATAAAAGTTATTTTAATTTCATTTCATACAGATATGCACCAATAAACCCACAGAGTTTTATTAAATCTTCAGCTTATATTTTGGGTAAAATGTTGCGTTGGAAGTGATCAAAATAAAGAGTGGAATTAAGTGAATTTTAGGAGATTATAAAACAAAGAACAACAAACTACAGAAGAACTTGTGCTGCAAACGGTAGTTTTATGATCCACTTTTCATTTTGTTTCATTGGAACTAAATACAAATTAAGAGCAGATTTTATAAGTGGATCTACCCGTGTGGAAAGCGGAGATCCGTACCTGATATTAACTAAAGTGCCGCTGACGTTTCTGATCTTCATCGGTAGAGCCGAACCTGTTCCCAAGAAGACCACCTCGGGGTGTTTCTCTCCTGTAGAAAACAGAACATGCTGGTATACTTTCCCTTCACACCACTGGAGGATCCATCCACTTAAAAGTATCAAACTCTTTTGTCGGGCTGTGAACTAGGAGAAAGCAAAGGTCCCGGAGGAGGAGGTTTAAAGAGGAGAAACTCACCAGAAAGATCTGCGCCGTCAGCGGAGCAGATCTTCCTGCACTTGTCCACTTCTTCCAGAAAGTTTGGGACCTCAGACGCCTCTTTCACAAACTCCTCCGTGTTGCAGGAGGGGATGGCGTCTCTAACAAATGAGAAGCAGAGTCAAGAAGACACACACCGCTGCCCGCAACAACAAGAAAACAGGGATTCTTTCTCACATCTGACCTCGACGCGCCGCTGCAGTACTTGACAGAAACAGCGAAGAGGGAAAAGAAAAACCTGACACTTTGAAGACGAGGTTAAAAAAGACGAGCGGAGAAAGCGGCCGAGTGCAGTGGTCCGTTCCAGATTGTTTTCTGTGACGAGGCGCCGCTCGGAGAGGCAGAGTAATGTTGGCTACATTTGGGGGGGGGGGGTGAAGGACAAACTAACCTTTGCCACTCCATGACAGGCCTGAGCTGGAACTTGAGCAGACACTCGGCTCTGACGTTTGGGATGTGCAGCTCAGCCGGAGCCTCCTGGGGAGGAAAACACAGTTACTGAGCCACTGCAGTCAGTACATTACATTACATTACAGTACAGTACTGTGATACAGGAAACGTAGTGGAGGGGTGATTATGAAGTCATGTGATGTAATATATGTGCAACGAGCTACACACCAAAAATGTGAAATAAACGACCACCGCTGCCAACGATTTCTTTCATTTTCGATTAACTTTCCGGATTATTTTTGGGGGAAAATGTAAGAAAATTGTGAAAAATGCATTTTAGTCATTTCCCAGAGTGCATGGAGACGTTTAAATATCAAACATCCTGTTTTGCTGAACCGACTTTCTTTTTAAAACACTGTTTTTTAAAATGAAACAGATCAGGGAAACTAAAGAATATTTATTTACTTAAAAAGGTATGAAACAGAGAAACTCTTTTAGTTTTGTTGACTCATTTAATCCACTTCCTCTTAAGCTCCTCCTCTCTCCTGCTCATCTTTAAAGAGGATCATTTCATTTTCTCTAGTTAGTTCTTCTTTGTCCATTGTATTATTAGATCTACTTGAGTTTGCAGCACATGATATAAGATGAAGAAGTTACGGTTCATGTCCCCTAGAAGCTCATTCAGGTCTGACTCAATGTGACCTTTCACCTTTTAGATCTGTGGAAGTTACAGACGTTAGTTTTGTGGGATACCTTTGACTTGTAGGACTTGAGTTCTGGAAAGATGTCGTGGTGGATCACGTTCAGCTGGGCCTGGATCTTGTGACTTCTGACGTTGTGGACCGTACAGACCTGCTCATTCAGGATCAGGTGTTCTGTTGTGGACGGAAACCTGCGCGCGCACACACACACACACACAGACACACACAGACAGACACACAAAACTCAAAAACAGTCAGAATGTCTGTGGAATGTGTTTGTAAAGAGGGAGAAGACAAACCTCCCCATCCACCGTTTGTATTGATCGGTGGACAGAACGGACTCCGGAGTCATGTGGACCACCAGCGCAGCCGAGTCCTCCGTCGCTCCCGTCTGGTATCTGGAGGAGACGACACACTCAAACTTAAATACTACATTCAACATCCACAAACACTGAACAAAGATACGTATTTGAATTGAGTGTGATGGCTTATAGAAGGTATGATATCATTTATGAAATATTTACAATAAGGAAAGATCACCTTCTCCATGAGGCTCAGGAAACTAGATTTGGGAGAAGTGTAGAACGTACATTTCCTCTCTTATGTTTAAATATGTTTTATTTATTTATACCTCAAATGAAACTTTTGTGTTCTATAATAATATTGTAAAAACTGGAACGATGAATAATTCTGTAAAAGTATCCAAATAAAGACGACTCTGTGATAAATAAGAATAAATAAAATGTGCATCACAGTTCTTCTACCTCCTCAGCTGCGGGTCGGAGCAAACCGCCTCAACAAACTCCTCAGACGGACACTCGACGACGATAAAGACTGGTCCCGGATTAGTGGGGGTACAAACCTGCTCCGGCCGGATCTACAAGACGACGGACAGAGAAAATTAATTTCAGAGCTGCAGCTTAAAAAACAATAATAATGAAAAGAAGCGGGTTAAATCAGACGGGGAGCGTTTTTCTCGGCACCTCTTTTCCTTCGTACGTGACAGTTTTCCCGCCTTTCAGAGCTGCGATGAGCGGACCGATGGCTGCTGTTCCTCTGTGGAGGAAAAGAAGGTTTCATAACGTTTATCATAGAGGTTATGAACGGCAGCTTCATTACAATGGTCACAGTAACTCATGTTAAATAATGTTAAAACACAGGCGGGTTCCAGCTTCTCCAATGCTATGCGAGTATGCTGCTGTTTATGTGATTACTAATTTAAATATTTTGGGGGTTTGAATCATAGACTGGATATGGACATTGTGAGAGATCATTTTGTTACTATTTTATGACATTTTATGGAACAAATAAATGATCAATTAATCAAAAAATAAATAAATCAACAGATAATAAAAAATTAATTAGTCTCAATTACATAAATGGTTTATAATGAAATTAGGTCTATAATGAAAACAACAATATATTCAAATAATCATTATTATTATTCTATAGAGAGCTAGAAGATATTAAAACTGTTTAAATTTGACTATTTCCATCCAATTAAATTAGGAAAAAGTCTCAATGAACTTGTTCCAACAGATAAGCTGTTCATTCAAACCCAAAACATAATAATATTAATAATCAGACATTTGTGTAACATCTTGAATATGACGGTTAACACACCGAGTACAGGTTTAGTTTACGTCCTGAGCAGAGTAAAGAGAG
>NW_022281882.1:0-9346 GCF_004355925.1 Anarrhichthys ocellatus | reverse complement strand
GACAGGTCTCTACCAGAGACGTATACGGCGTCTCTACGTCACTCCTCTTCAGTCCAGATATGGTCACTTCCTGTTCACTGGTTGCAAAAAACAAGATGGTGGCGGCGAAATTGCTGAACTGGAGGCTTCAAAACATCCACAAACCAACGAGGTCACGATGACTATGTCCACTTCTTATTAACCGTCTGTGGTAACGACTCACTTTAGGAGCCTCAAGTGGCCGTTTGTGGAACTGCAGGCTGCAGCGCTTCAACAGAGAAATGAAAAACAACTTCAGTCATATTTCATTTTTCTCTCTGTTTGTCTGCAGAACGTTCAAGAGTTTCTACTTGAGAGTCACGGACCAACAAAGAGCTACAGGTAGTGTGTGTGTGTGTGTGTGTCTTTACCTTATGAGGTCCTATGTGCAGTGTAATCATGTGTGTTTGTGCTGCTCTATGAGACAGTGTGTCCATGTGTGTGTGTTTGATTGTCTGACCCCGACACCACCGCTTAGGTCACATAATGAGAAGAGATCCTGCAGAGAGCAGAGGCCATTAACCAGTTTACACACCCACACACACGCACACTCTCACACACACACACACTCAGTGGTCCAGCTTGGCCCACTTCAGCCCAGGTGGGACAGCAGTTAGCTGCTGTTAATGCCCCCCCCCCGCAGCCTGCAGCGGAGTTATGAAACGTCTCAACCTGAGGTGTCTGTGTGAGGTCACTGCAGACACCACCGAAGAAAAAGGAGAAGAAGAGGAAGAGGATGATGTCCTTCCTTGATTCTATAAGTCTTTTCTTCATTCCAACGCTTCCTTCCTTCCTCATTCTCTCATGTCCCGTTTTCTTCAATGTCTTCTTTCTTTCCATGATTTTCTGTGCATCCTTCTTTACTTTATTGCTCATTTTCTGTCCTTCCTTCCTTCCTTCCTTATTCTGTTCATTTTGTCCTTTTAGTCTTTGTTTCCTTCCTCGCACATTTCTTTCCTTCTTTCCTTTGTTTCTTTTTTGCTCCCTTCTTTAACTCTCTTCCTTTCCTCCCTCCTCTTTCCTCATATGATTAAATTACTTCCCCTTTTCATTCCTTACACCTTTCCTTTCTCTCTCATTAATCTTTTCTTCTTTCCTTCTGTCCTTCCTCCATTCCTCAAACCTTTCATTTGTTTCCTTCCTTCCTCCAGCAGCCTCTCCTCTCATCCTTCCTTCCTTCCCTCCCTGTTGTTCCTTTCGTTAATCTCGCCTCCATTATATTCTGCTGCTGTATCGAGTTCTAACCCGGCTCTCAGTGAACCATAACATGGATTTATCAGCGCCTTCTGCTCGCTTATGTAAGTCTCATTCAGTGAATCAGGTCCATTGGTCATGTTATTAAGCCACCCAGCCGTGACACCTCCTGCCTGCTCCCCTCTACCAGTCAGTCCAGGTCAGTGGGACACCTCCTCATCATAACAAGAACGGTCGGGTTCTTCTTCGTGCTCTCTTCTACTCTATTCTGTTTCTAGGTCACTCGTAACAGTAAATGTAGGTTTTCCACTGGTTCAGTTCGAGGAGTCTTACCACTCTTATCACAGTCACGAGTCACTCAACATGCTAATAAAGAGCTTCATGGAAAGAACACATTCAGTTTTATATTTATAACAGTAGAGGAGGAGCAGCGGATTTAACTGGAGGTAACTAGTTCAGCAGCTGTGAGGAGACGTTCGCAGACACAAATAATAAAATATAAAATCTTTGGAACGATCCGAGTGTTTCCTGAAGAGCAACCATGGCGATGTGGTCACTTCAGCAGCTTTAGAAGGTGTTTTAGCTCAATCAGTGAACAGCTGGAGGTGTGAGTTTAACTATCAGGATGTAACAAACCGACGTCATCGAGCAGCGTCTCATTTAAAGCTCCAAACCTCTAAAGCGACCCAAGAGGCTCTAATGAACGGCAGCTACCGGCTCCTCAAAGCCCTCAGCGTCTGTGTTCGTACATCAAAACTAGTTTGGACGCGAAGACATCAATCAGCCAATCACGAGGTTAATGAAGGCAGTGGAAGGCCTTTATTGTGAAACTACATTCTGCAATGCTAGTGAGGAGAGCTAATGAACGCTTTATAGATTTATACATTCTCCAGCAGAGGAGAGACAGTTTGGTACCCGTAGAAAATGAATGAATGTGAAGGCCTCGAGGCCACATCCCTGAACATGGTCCTCATGGAGGTCCATGAACTCTCCCTTGGACCTCCATGACGAATTGTTCTATAGCTGTTTGCGGTCATGGTGGTCCGTCACTGTTGACTCATCCTTCCCTTTGTTTTGCAGCTCCGGAGACGTTAAAGTCGGATCGTCGTCACAAGGCCTCGCTCACCGCTACAAGAAGAGTCCCTGGACGGGGTCCACGCTCGCCCAGGAGGCCAAGGAACTCACAAGGACTGTCAGAGCCATCCTGGAGGTGGACTGTAAGTGATCTCTGCTCGCCTCCACGCATGCAGGTCTGCACCTCCTCCTCCTCCTCCATGTTTCTGCGCTGCCCTGCATGCGACTCCCCGCCGGACTGAGCTCAAACCAAAGTGATCCCGCCGACCTGCTGCCGTGCGTTAACTGTCCTCCCCGTTGCAGTTCTGACCTTCTAGAGGATCCGACCCTGAGACGTCTGCAGGACCTCAGCAGCCAACCGTCAACCCAAACTCTCTCCTCCCTGACAGCTCCTCGTCTCCTCACTACCTGCTAGCAATGGACTCTTGTCTTAATGAAGCACAGTTATCACTGCACATTTTCTCAACAGTCACAACCCACTGAACACAGGTTCTATTCCAGTGTTTTAACCTGAATGATATGCAAAAGAAATTTGGTGCAATCATTGTTCAAGTTCAAATTCATAATTAGCTTTTTAGCATTAAGATGTTTTAATAGACGCTGGTTTTCTCTGTAAACAATGCTCGAAGTGATCGGTTCATCTTTGGACGTCGACAGGTGACCACACTGGAAGGAGACCGTTGTTAAGTTGACGGACTACATGAATGTTTTGAACGTTGGTCACTTTATTTATTATGTGAGAGAATCAGCATCAAACACCGTCTCCAGAGAGTCCTCAATAGAGGACGCTATCGTGGGCTGTTGTGGTTCGAGGACAGTCTTGAGACAGAAGTCGATGTTCTGAATCCATCTTTTAAATAAACTGTATGAGCTTATTGGCCCACATGCATCAGAGCTAACGAGCTAACCGAACCAGACGTGTAGATTAAATCTTCTGTCCGTCAGCATTAAATGTCACGTCTCAGCCTGTCGGGTAAGATGATCATCAGAGATGCACCGGTTGCAATTTTTCTTGGCCGTTTTCAGATTTTCTTAAAAGTTTGATCTGCCGATTCGGATTTTCTCTCCAAGAACTAAAATTGACAGCGAGGCTCCAGATGAACTCTTTTCTCCACCGTCAAGAAAAAAACGATTTTCAAGCAACTTTATTTATTGAAGCTTCTCTTCAAAAACTACATGTAACAAGATCAAATTCACATCACGATAAAGTTATAATTTATCAAGTCAATGCAACATCCGCTAGCGTTAGCTGTTAGCCGTTTGGAACCGTTGCTCCAGTTCTTTTTTAAGAAAGTTCCTTCCAGTTTTCTGGACTTGCAGTTGTGACAAATTGTGAGCTTTATGTCTTCTTCACACCGCCGACGTGTTGTGATTGTTTGTGACGTTGCTGTGCCAACATACTGTATAACCATAATGCGGTACATGTGTTTCAATTTTAACGGCAAAAAATATGAAAAAGGTCACGAACTATCAGCTGAAAATGGTTTTGATTGGCGGCCGATCAATCGGTGCATCTCTAATTATCGGATCAGCTACTTAAGGCTAAAAGTGTTAGCATTCATCAGAAACACAGACATGGCGCCATAACACCCGTCAGATGTGTGGGTAAAGTGAGCGATAGATGAAACTCTCCAACGTTGATGTAGTTCTTTAGATTTACCCGACCTCTGTCGAGCTTCAACAGATACCTTCATTCAGCAATGTAACGCATCACAACATCATCTGGTTGCTATTTACTGTAGCTAAAACCTGTCTCACTACTCTCTAATGTTTATCTATTGGCTTTGTGTTTGAGTGGCTGAATGCTCGTGTTTGTGCGTTAGATTAGCCAACAGAACAAAGACTGGTAGCATCATCAAGCAGTAAGAGAAGAGAAATCCTAAAAACCTCACGGGAACACCAAAAAACACGAGGTCAGCAAGGATGAAGGCAGACAATAAAGGAACCACGGCGTTCATATTGGAATGCAGCCGTCGCGGTCTGACAGCTCAAGCCTGATTGGACGCTTTAGACGCTTTCATCGTGTTTGGAGTTAGTTGCTGTTTGTCCTTTATTCTCTTTTCTGAGTAAATATTCTGAAACAAACTTTTCATGAGTTCTTCTTTGGAAAGTGGAGCAGCAGTTTGAAGCTAAAACATTATTTCAGATTATTGAGTCCTAATAGATGATCAGGGCTGTGAAAGTTTAATTTAGTCCACAACTTCTTCTCCACACTATTAAAATCATTAAAGACATTCAGTATACCTCCAGTGACTAGCGTAGCATAGCAATGATAGTCAATGCTGTGCATTGGTTAGCATTAGCAACGTACTCTGCTAGCATTGGCTAGAATTGGCTAGCATTGGCTAGCAGAGTAAGTCAGGTCGGCCTCGGACTTTGAGGTTTCCTCAGCAAATATACAGAGCCGATGTATTTCAGGGGGCCAAGGAGTCTGGGGCCTCACCAGTAAGTATACAGAGTCAGCACAGAGTTGCTTGGTTCATGAGGGCTGGGACTGTGTGGAGTTCACTGCAAATAAAATCCTCAGAACCTCAACAGCTTCTGAGGGAACAGAGTCACTCACAACTGAAACTCTAATATTTCTGTTCATTTGTTTTCGGATTATATTTTTAAACTCCTATGTTGTCTTCAGCAGGCCGGGTGTGGGTTGTTGTTTTTTGACACAGTCACCTATTCCCCCCCCCCCCCATCAGTGGGAGGACGTGGCAGCAGTTACATAATTAACAGCCGTGATTCAGAATCACAGGCGGCGAGGGGAGACGTCGTCCATCATTCTCAATGTCCCGTTAGAGGTAATGAAGGAGGCGGGAACAAAGCCAAGCCACTGAAAGTAGGTCAGTCTGATCCAGGTCTCACAGCGTGTGTGTGTGTGTGTGTGTGTGTGTGTGTGTGTGTGTGTGTGTGTGTGTGTGTGTGTGTGTGTGTGTGTGTGTGTGTGTGTGTGTGTGTGTGTTCATTACAATCACCTATAAGTCGTTTTCATCACAGCCCTTGTTGCCTGGATACGTGCTCTGCCTTTAACCCGCCAAGCTTGTAACTGAAGAAACCTTTAGTCCCTTCATCCACTGTCAGTTAATATGATCAGCAGGACGTCTCACACACACTCACACGGACTCACCTGATTGATAGGTTGAGACTCACCTGATTGATATCAGGTGAGTCCGGTGAACAGCTGATTTATATCAGGTGAGTCTGGTGAACAGCTGATTGATATCAGGTGAGTCCGGTGAACAGCTGATTGATATCAGGTGAGTCCGGTGACAGCTGATTTATATCAGGTGAGTCCGGTGAACAGCTGATTGATATCAGGTGAGTCTGGTGAACAGCTGATTGATATCAGGTGAGTCCGGTGAACAGCTGATTGATATCAGGTGAGTCTGGTGAACAGCTGATTGATATCAGGTGAGTCTAGTGAACAGCTGATTGATATCAGGTGAGTCCGGTGAACAGCTGATTGATATCGGGTGAGTCCGGTGAACAGCTGATTGATATCAGGTGAGTCCGGTGAACAGCTGATAGAACCACTTGTTAGTTCTCTTAATGCCGTATCACCAGAAGGTCGTACTGAAACTTAAATAAAGAAGAAACGAGTCCATGTGAGAAGAGTCTTGTGCAACAGGAGGAAGTCAAATAATGAAAGATGTTCACATAGATACTGTAGTGTTATACAAGTTCAAATGAATGATTCATAACCTCACCAACAGGTCACTTTAGTGTTCTGGAGCTCTTGATTATACCACATTATCTTCCTCAGCAGTTCAATCAGTTTAGAAACACGTTTTTTTAAACGAGGACCGTCAGATGAAGACTGTCAGAGTTCACAGATGGGTTAGTTTGTCATTATTACCACAGCGAGTATCTTTGAGTCTATTGCCATGACTACTGCAACAGCATAAATTATAGGCGGTGATGCTGGACCCGAAATATCTGAATCATTAAGCTGCAGATCTGCATCAAAACATACGACAGATCTCGAGCAGCCTGGTGGTGTTTAATCTGAACATTATTAATTCTTTGCTTCCTTTAGATTCTGCTCATTATTTTTACTTCTCTTCAGTTCTTCTACTAAACTACCTTCACATAAAACTGAACTGCATTCTCAGTTGTGTTTCGAGGGAAACATATTTTCTCTAGGATTATGGTCGGGGTTTTTAAACACATGGTTATCGCTGTAAGTTGAAACAAAATGAAACAAAAATGTAACAAAAGTTGGTTTGGTTTAGTGAAAATCATTGTTTTGCTTAAACTAAGTATATTTGTTATGTTATTTAAGATACCGACGTAGATTAAAAACAGTCAATATTGACTTCTAGTTTCACGTGGCACACTGACAGCCGTCTCCTGGGTTCAAGTCCTGTGTTTGTTTCACTCAGTCATCAACATGTCCTCAAACAACAGTTTGTGTGATTTCTTACGACAAGTTACTCTTCATTTTTTCTGCCTTTTCCTACAAAAGTCAGCAACACGTTTCAGTTTCTGCTTGTTACAAGAATAGTCTTTTTTTAACTATAGTTAAACAAGAAGCAACTCAGTTAGGTTTAAATAACAAAACTATTTAGTTAGGTTTAGACAACTAAACTACTTAGTTAGGTTGAGACAACAAAGCTACTTAGTTAGGTTGAGACAACAAAGCTACTTAGTTAGGTTGAGACAACTAAACTACTTAGTTAGGTTGAGACAACTAAACTACTTAGTTAGGTTTAGACAACAACACTACTTAGTTAGGTTTAGACAACTAAACTACTTAGTTAGGTTTAGACAACAAAACTACTTAGTTAGGTTTAGACAACTAAACTACTTAGTTAGGTTTAGACAACAACACTACTTAGTTAGGTTTAGACAACTAAACTACTTAGTTAGGTTTAGACAACAACACTACTTAGTTAAGCTTAGTATCAATTTAATGAAATGATGAAGCTAAATCAGGCTGGAAGATGGGAACGGAAGTTCAAGCAGGGAGCCTGTGTGTGTGTGCCTAATGAGTGAGTCAGAGTGTGTATCTGTGCAACAGCATGTGTAATAATAGTGGTAGTAATAAAATCAGGACCACAGTGTAAACATGCTCCAGTACACATTAGTGCAGTAGCTGTATTTAACCAATAATACAACAATAAATACAAACAACATTAACAGACAACTCACAAACTACAGAAGAAACAAAAGAGCAAAATGTGTGAAGCTGTCTAACAAAACCAGAGCATCCATCGTGACCAGAAACCAGATTCTTATTTAAAAATCCAACCAGCCAATTAAGTATGGCAGAAGACTTCATGTGGGATTGAAATACAAGTTTATCTTGAATATCTAAAGTTTTATTTTTGTTATTTTAAACTAGTTGTAATGTCAGTTAGTAGTTGGATTTGTCTAACCCCAGGGCGCTTTATTTTTGTCACAGGAGGTAGAGATTCTTAATATTAAGTGTAAAGGGCTTTAAGTGGTCTAGAAAGGAGCTACATCAATAAATAATCAATTTAGCGTTTATCCACCTGGCTGATTTCTCAGTGATTCAGTTGATTACATAATATTTTGCATGTTGGAGGAAGATGTTTCTCTACAGAACAACAGCAGGTCACACAGAGCTGATGGTGATGTTATCTCAGATCAGAGTGTCACTGAGCGAACACATGGTTTAATATGTAAGTGCTGCAGCACAAAGGAAGCATCTCCAGGGAAACGCACACTCCCACCCACAGACACTGAAGCGTCATCATTCCACTCTGCTGCCAGCTTAACATACAAACTGTCACTACTGGCAGAGTCCTCGTGTCCGCAGGATGCATCTAGAAAGACATTTGTTCAATGTACGTGAGTAAATTCATTGACAGACAGACAGAGACAGGATTTCATCCATGACATGAGATTATAGCGTTCATATTGTGTCCCAACACTGTTCAAATGTCTCAATAATCACACTAGAAGAAGACAATCTACGGAAGAAAAGAAGCCACGTACATGTAATCTCATGAGATGCTCTCATCCAGCATTCACAGCTAAACCTACGGAACATAATGAGCTGAAATTCCTAGTTATCCCACAACAATGTTTGGTATGTAATCCTGAAACTGTTAAACCGAACTAAGTATTTTTGTTGCCTAAAGTGACTCTCAATCAAGTCAGTCATCCTGTGACTGCGGTACAAACCGTGTAGAGCTTCAGCTTTTCCAGCAACTTTACCAGTAAACTGGTCAACACCTGACGGACATGTTTTCACCACCTGACACCTTCCTCTTGTCCCTCTTGGTCTTCTGTCAGTCGCTCAGACCGTCGGGATGAAACCTGGTCCGTGAAATGAATCTTTCAGCTTCACAGTTTAGTCATTCACTGCCACACAAAGCAGCTTCCCGCCTCAGATCAGGTGTCTTTGTTCCAGCGGTGAGAACCACATTGGTGCCCCCGTGTACATGCATGGAGATTACTGTGACGAACGTCAAGAGACGGCTCAGAGGACAAGGTCTAAAGGACAGGGTCTAAAGGAGAGGGTCTAAAGGACAGGGTCTAAAGGAGAGGGTCTAAAGGACAGGGTCTAAAGGACAGGGTCTAAAGGAGAGGGTCTAAAGGACAGGGTCTAAAGGACAGGGTCTAAAGGAGAGGGTCTATAGGAGAGGGTCTATAGGAGAGGGTCTAAAGGAGAGGGTCTGAAGGACAGGGTCTAAAGGAGAGGTTCTACAGACCCTGATGATACTATTCAGGTTTTAGGAGCAGTCTTTGGACATGAATACAACTCATTAAGAATATGTCTCACTTGGGCTTTTTATCGCAGTTTGTGGCCTCTTTCCTGTTTACGACCAGCTCTGTGTGTTGAATACAAACCAACTAGCCAACAGTTGGTAAAGCTGGAGTAGAGATCATAGACTGGTTGTAAGAAGTGGACGTAGTCATCATGACGTCTCTCTTCATGTTTGTGGACGTTTGGAAGCCTCCTGTTCAGCGATTTTGCCGCCACCATCTTGTTTTTTGCAACCAGTGAACAGGAAGTGACCATATGTGGACTGAGGAGGAGTGACGTAGAGACACCGTATACATCTCTGGTAGAGACCTGTCAATCACTGTGTAGCCCCGC
>NW_022281881.1:0-9350 GCF_004355925.1 Anarrhichthys ocellatus | reverse complement strand
GTCACACAGACCATAAAGCAGGGGATGCTTTAGGGCGGGGCTACACGAAATGAATGAAAACATTATAAAAAAGAGAAACTGAGGGGTGAATGTGACGTAACTTCCTGAATCCATCAACATACTCATCATTTTTTTGGTTGTTCTTGGATTTTTTCGGCGTAAACATGGACCTGGGTGGTGCTCGGGTGCCCGTGAGATAGCATTGCCGTGCCGACCAGCGGCCCCTCCTCCTCCTCCTCCTCATGAAGTCCTTCCAGCTCTCCGTATAAATAGCAGCGTTCAAGGCGTTTTGAAACGAGTCCAGCTCGGCCTGTTCTGCTCGATGCAGCGAATTCATCCATTATGTAGAACTCCGAGACGTGTACGGGTCCCTCGTCAACGTGCACACACACACACACACACACAAACCCAGTGATTCTAAGTAGGCATACATGCATACAAACAAAAGCACAATCAGTGATGAATGCAAACATATTTCTCTCTCTGTGTCTCCCTGTTTTTCTCTTACACACACACACACACACACACTCTTACACACACCCCTATACATACACACACACATCCATGCTCTGACCACATGTCAGTGGATGCGTTGCAACAACCCTTCTGCTTGTGTTTTGGTCAGTAACACATCATTTATTTAGTGTATTTTTATGTTCAGAGTGTTGCAGTACGAGCGCTGTTTGAAATGCACAACACACAAACACACACACACACCCCCCACACACACATATATACACACACACACACACACACACACATATATACACACACACACACACACACACACACACACACTTACTGCCAGACATACATAAGTATTTCCCGCTCCCTGCGGAGCGTTGAGGCGTCTGAACTGAACCCTTGCGTCTGGATAGCGTGTCACAGACGCCAGAATGAATATTTGAATCACAGATCACAGTTCAGAGTTTATTTACTTGCAGATAAAAAATAGATAAACCACACGGTGAGGGGGGGGGGGGGACACACAGTGCGTGGGAGATGAAGCGCCGGCGGGCTTAACTGAGTTACTGACCTCAGAGGAAACAAAGTCAAGACGACAACACCGCAGAGAATTCCCTCACTGAGGAGATCAGTGCTGCCTCCGCTGAGCAAGGCACCGACAGCTTGTGTGCTCTGGAGGACATGCTCAGTGGTTTTCCACACGGATGAAAACACGTTGACTAATGGCTACATGTCCTTAAGATCAACTATTAGTGAGCAGATTGACCCCTGACCTTTCCTCCAGCACCACGCTCTGGACACGATGTGGTGTGATGAGTTCAGAGCTTCTTCAATGACTGAGACATTTCTGTGATGACCCGGTGTATCACGAGACAACGGACTCTATCCGTTTAGCCTCTTGTTGTTGTTGTTTTGTATCTTTGTGGTTAATATGCATCACTGTGGTTGTGAGTCTCTTTGAGGTTGTTTTGTGTCTCTATGTAGCCTACGTCTGTCTCTTTGAAGTTGTTTTAATCGTTTGTGTTTCTTTGTGCCCTTTGGGTGTCTCTTTGATCTATTTGTGTCTCCTTGTAGTATTTTTTCTCTCTGTAGCTTTTATCTCTTTTTTCTAATCTGTTTGTGTGTTTCTGTAATTGTTTTAGTCTCTTTGTAGTTGTTTCGCTTCGTCGTAGTTTAAGTTTATTTGTCCTCTTCCTGGTTGGTTCGTGTCTCTTTATTTCCCGTCAGTAATCCATCTGTGCTGCTCGTATATGTCTCGGTGATAACAGCAGACAGAGAAACTACCTGCAGCACTAACTGAATGAGTGTGTTTGTGTTCCTGTCACTCTTCACTCTGTCTCAGCAGCCTTTTGTCCGGCGCTCTAGTTTCCTCCTTTATGTGTTTAACATTTAAAAATGGCAACAGAGAAGAAGAGAGCTGTTAGCTGTTGAATATCGCTCTTTTATTGGCTTCCTCATTGAATTAACATTTAACATTTCCCATTATGTCGGATCCTTTTACCCGAGTCACCTCAGGGGTTAATGAGGGCGGTCATAGTTGGCGAGGGTTCCCTGAACGCCTCGCAGAGAAAGTCTTAATGTCAGAACGCTCTTTATTTAACCTGCAATACAAGTCATAGATTACACTGCACCTCTGGAACTCTGTCTTTGTTTTAAAGAGACTTTCTAACACGTATTTATTTGTCAGTGAATCAGTAAAACTGATTTCACCAGAAGACTTTGCCTGCTCAGAGCTCTGTCTTGTTTTTCTCATGTTCTGCAGCAGATGTGATGCAAACACCTCAAAGCCCAATTAGCTGAAAACAAAGCGCGAGATGACGTTGATGTCGTCTGTTCCGTTCAGATTCTACGTTTTACAGAATGTTTGTCTCTTCTGTCGTCGTGCAGCCGTCTGTGGGAGAGATGAAGCCCTTTGTATCTGATATCACTGTGATCATGACTCCTCAGGTCACGGAGAAGGAAACCTAACTGTTGTGTTTTTATGTCGGACTTCAGGTTCAAAGTGTAAAACATACGAATGCACCAGCTTCTCTAGTCGGTGCCATGTTGTTCTATATTTGGTGAAAGATAAATAAGATGCTGCCGAGATCAGAGAAACCGATCAGAACATCTCAGATATGAATTCTCTGCTGTTGGTCTGAACTGAAGATGATGCTGCTGATTGAGTCCTTTGGTTTGGTTTCTCTGATTTCCTTCTTTGCCGTTTCCGGTGATTAAATGGAGCGCTTACTCTCAGGGTTCCACTTACAGCGCTGCGACAGAAGAACGTGTCATTCACCGCTTCGACCCTTCGGTTCACAGCTTGTGTTACATGTTAAATGAACATTTAGAGAAAGTTCACACTTAGTTTGGTGTTGATTTCACCGACGTTAGTGGAAGGTTGCAGCTTCATTACTGATGAAGATTTTACAAAAATGAGGATGAGGAAGCCGTTAACCGTTTTATGCAAATAACCACTATATGACAATAACGCAGTAAAATGATTTCACTGACTGGTGAAATCATTTTTGGGAGATTGATGAACAACGTCATTCTGTAGCTTTGAAACACAGAATCTCATAAATGATCTGAATGTTGTTTTATGACAGATAATATATTATTATTTACAATTCAGCTTCGGAACCAACAAACCGATCACTTGTCTCGTCTTATTCTCTCTTCTGCATATTTGCTGTTGTTTCACCTGATTAATCGTTAGAATACTAAAATAATACAATGCTGCAGCTCTGCTCTCAGTGGATCCATCAAACACATCTCATGTTCCAGAGCTGCTGCTGCTGCTGGTTCTCTGAACTGAGATGTTGAGGCTCCAGTCTGGGACTCGTGGAAGTAGTCTGGGACTCGTGGAAGTACTCTGGGACTCGTGGAAGTAGTCTGGGACTCGTGGAAGTAGTCTGGGACTCGTGGAAGTAGCCCGAGGCGTTGGAGCGTCCTGGTCCCGTGTGACGGTGAAGCCATTATCTGGAGCAGAGCGGGGAGCGTCGGGTTCCCGTTGAAGTGCTTCATCCGGAGACCACGAAACAGTCTATTTTGTCCTGACTTCGTGTTTCGTCCCCTCGGCGCCGGCCAGACCCTAACCCTCTACACCTCTACACATCTACACCTCTACACATCTACACCTCTACACCTCTACACATTACACCTCTACACCTCTACACATTACACCTCTACACCTCTACACATTACACCTCTACACATTACACCTCTACACCTCTACACATTACACCTCTACACCTCTACACCTCTACACCTCTACACATCTACACATCTACACCTCTACACATTACACCTCTACACATCTACACCTCTACACATCTACACCTCTACACCGCTACACATTACACCTCTACACATCTACACCTCTACACCTCTACAGTAAGTAGATTGTGTCAGCCGCTATCTGCAGGTAGAGACTGTGCCGGTTATCGTCCTCATGAACCTCCAGCTATCATCACAAAGGCCAAACATCCATTCTGTAAAGCAGCTGTTTTCTTAGACTGTGTTATCAAATGATGCTCCAGTTTACCTCATTCTCTCTTTAGTCCTTTACTCAGCAGAGACAGAACACAGTGCGGCATTAAAAGAAGACCTAATGATTGTTTGGTTTTGTGGAAAAATGCTTCTGTAATTTGTCAATCGTTGTGTTCAGGTGCATGTTGTTCCATTTGTGTTGAACAATGTGTCGTCTCAGACCGGAGCTAAACGTTGTTTCTTGTATCTTTACAAAGTCTTCTTTTATTCAGCGTTTCACTGAACTAGAGGAACGTAAAGCATCGTAGATACTAGTTATAGAAGATGGAATTGTTGTCACTACATCCCGTCCCGGCGCGGCTCGGCTTCTTCTCGTTGTCGTCCTGGAGTCCAAGAAGAGGAGAGACGACGTCCTGCTTTGAACCAGGTTCAGGGGGTCCGTTTAGGTCCATAGACAGACGTGAAGACGGACTTGTTTCACACTACCATTTGTGTCTTTGGATGGATGTTTTATTTACGAAGGAAAGTCGTCTCACTATTATGAAAACCTGAAGATAGATTCTAGTGACAATTGCAAGTTACAGATATGATTATTGTGTAGAGACATTTTGAGGCTTTCAGGGGGTCTGAAGTGTCAATCAGGGGGTCTCGGACCCCTCAAGATCCCCCTTATGTCACACACTGGTTACGACCAAACTCTTCTTTACTTCCCAGGAGTCAACAAGCGATGAGCGGTTCTAGAAAACGCTGCAAACAAACAGAACTTTCTCTGCACTAGTTTCTCTAAACTCAAGGCACAAGTGCCCGACTCGCCCCCGATGAAGGAATATAATACATATTCGTTATTCTACCTTTAACCTAAATAACATGCGATAACAACGGATCGTCCACTCATCTCCTGGTGGCCCTCATGTCATTCCCTCTCCTCTGATCTCCTCGTTCCTTCCTGACCTCTCGAGTGTGAGAACACGTCGTCGTCGTGCTCGTACACTCGTCTCTCTTTCAGATGCAAAGTGGAGCTTTTCTTTCTGCTGACTCCACATTTGCGTTGGCGCCCGTACCTGACTCGCTGTGGGAGGAGGGGAGTGAGATATGTGTTTGGGTGTCTGATGTGACGGATGTGACCCGGCTGCCTGCTGACTCAGCGCGTATACCGCTCCGTGTCGACTTCACAGAACACAAGAACCTGATTCTGATTCAAATCCTGCACATTTAGGAAGTTCAAGGAAAATATGTGAATTGAATAATTTTAATATTGTTTAAAACACACATTAAATTTAAAAAACATACATTTAAAATCATAAATATATGAAATAGATGCACTTTTGTGCAACTGCATAGATGAAGGAAACGTTCTTGTAGAAAACAATATAATTTAATGATTAGTTATAATAAACAAGGAGGTCATATATAGCATATCTCCAAACTGACCGTTTCCCACCAGGTTTTACTACATTTTAAGCGTTTTAATCTTTCAGTAGAAAACCCCCAGAATCCCTCAGCTTCTCTTGAGTTACAATCATCAGCAGCTCAAACATTTAGGATCCATCATTTAACGGTTTTAACCAGCAGGGCTCCAGGTGGAGGCGTGGGGTGTCATTAGATGATATCCATGTCTGCTGGGTTGCCTAACAGCAGCAATAAGTCCCGTTCTATGTCTTTGTCAGTAATTGAAATCATTGAAAGAAAGTCCCAGTCTGACACAGTAATGCTCTGTTTCAGAACACCTTTCTTTACACATTAGAGACTAAACATTTGGGAAATCAACTCTTCAGATGTGGTGAAACCCTCTAATTAGATATTTCACAGCTTCACAGAAGAGAACGACTCCACGACGGACGGAATCAAACGCTCGCTCAGCGATCGTTACGGACTTTAATGTCCCGGATCCGTCTTTGTTGGCCCTCCGGTCCACCCGGACTCTGATCCCGTCATTAAAACCCAAGTGACTCCTCCACAGTTTCCCTCCGCTCACACTTCACACTCCGGCTGTCGGGTCTTTGAGTCTCTGTCGGACCGTCGGGCTCGGCTCTGTCCTGCCGTTAGCCGTCCCACCGCTCCACCGCTCCAGGACCACCACCGTATGCGAGCAGATTCATAATTACAAGTTCATCCGTTATTCAGCTGTGACATCAGCAGCTCACAGTCTGGTAAACACCCGTCTCCACTTCCTCTCGCTCTCGTCCAGTCTTTACTTTATTCATCAGGATTAAACAAATGAATGACTAGAGCTGAAGATGACCTCTGACCCCGTACCGTCTCCGTCTGACGGATCAGAAACACGACGTCTCCGAAGCCGTTTTTGTTCAGGAGAAATGCTCAAGTTGCTTTGTGGTTGCTGTGTTGCCTGCAACTGACCCTTTGCTAAGTCCCGCCCATTGAACGTATAGACAGGTGGAGCAACCAGCTCAGACCAGGATCCCACAGCTACCCGGTTCTGCTCCTCAGACTCTCACCAGTGGTTCCAGATGTTCGTCATGTTCTGGTTTGGTGCATTTGGAGCTCGTCATGTTTTAACGTTGTGTAATAGTGACACTCGGAGAAGTTGGAAGGAGGAGCCAACATTAGCAGAGTACGTTAGCACATAGTTAACTAGCATTAGCACTGCTATGCTACGCTAGCTACTGAAGCTAAACTGAGTATATTTTAATGATTGCTTTTACACGTTAGCTTTTATCTTTATCTCGTTGACCTGTTTTCATCCTGAACATCCTTCAGACTCGTAGTTCCGTCCGTCTGCTTCTATCTGAAATCATTGTTGTTTTTCCAACAATTAGATCGTATTTCTTGGGGAGTGCAGTTCGTGACAGTGTGGGCTCCATGCTAACGTAGCTCTGACAGCTTGACTTGAGTAGCAGATTGATCATGACGACTTCTTAAAGATGGATAATATGAAAAATATCCGGTTTCTCTTTGGACCGCAAAATAAAAGTGGAGACCCTTTTGGCGTGGAAGAACTTCAATGTCCAGACCTCAACCCTGTCCAACACCTTTAATATGAACCAGACCTGATCCCCCACATTGGACCTCCATGATGCTCTGAGAGGGAGCGAATCCCTGCAGCATGTTCAACATCTGCTGGAACAGATTTCCTGTCTGTTCGTCTTTACCTCTACCTACATCCATTTCTTCTCCCGGTCCTCCTCTCTATGCTCCCTTCCTCCGTCTCCTCGCTTGTTTCCCATCAGGACCGATCAAACCGAGCCGAGTGTGACAAACAACCACAGAGTTTCATTAAGGAGCTCAGTGCTGCTGTGCAGCTCCAGACTGCACCCCGCTGGGTGAACACATCACGGTGGGACCGGAGCCTCCAGAGGATCCCTGAGCTGAACCCGGGACTCTCTGCACCACAGGGGACGCTGGTAGACTGTTGAAACCAGCACTCACAGAAGATCAGATTCTGGTTGTTCTGTTTATTCTTAAACAACATGACTTTGTCTTGAACAGCTGCTTTTCTCAAGACATTAAAAACTGATGAAGTTCATTTCAGGTCTCAAACACAGTTTTGTCCTCTTGGAACTAGTAATAATACTTCGTATCTCTGCCTGACACTGATCCCAAATGTCAAACCTAAAAAAAGAAAAGTAATTTTCCTCCACGCATCGAAGTGCCGAGGTGTAATCGTCACCTTGAACGCAGCCTGCTGACACGTTGTGTATCTGCCACTCAGACGTGAACTAATAAAAGTGTCTGTGCAGAAGCTCCGGGACCGGAATGCATGACCCGCTCTCTCTGCAGAAACACGCGTACCCGCCGTGTTTCTCGTCCCGTTTCACAACTGCTGCTCCAACAGAACATTTGAACTCAGCGGATTCTTCTCTGCTGAGCTCGGATTTGAACCGGTGCAGCTGGTAAAATGTTGCATTTCACTTAACGCAGCTCAGGTGACCTGATCTTCACATCTTGCTGCAACACCTTTCTCGCATAACAGCAACTATTGCCGCTGAACGTAACACCGGTTGATCTCTGCTTACACAATGTGCACATTGCAGCGCCCATGAGACTGCTTCATTATGTTAAATTAAACTATTTGAGCTCAATCCTGCTGGTTTCAACCTCTTAAACGCACCTCTGTTGATTCAGCAACACTCTCCTCTCGTGCGTAGCAACGCTCACTGTGTGCACTCATCTGCATTAACATCCATTACTCTTGTTGAACGAGCCTGTTGGTTGATCTTTGCTTTGCTGGATTCACATCCCCAACACTGCTGACAGCATTAGTCCTCTTGAACGTGCACCGAGTTGATCCGAACCCGGCTTGCTTTTCTATTTGTAGCGTTTTGTAAAAAGCTGCCTTGTCCCTCCTTGAACGCACCCCTCTGTGTGGAGGACGTATTTGGAGAGAGGTCCACCTGTAACGCGGTTAACAAAAAACGTCCCACTGTCATTGAACGCAGCCTGCGTGCAGGATGGGGGCCCCGGGGCCACATCACAGAGGATTAGCTCTTATTAGAGCTGAGTGCGGACCATAATGCACCACAGGTGGCTTGGATGAGCGACCCGCCGGCGTTCGGCTCGGTGGTTTAAGTGGATATGAGGTTAATTATCACCACATTCTCACCAGAGCTCCACTCAGAGGGGGGACGGAGCTGAACCTCTCGGCTGCTCTGATTCCTCACAGGAGGGGGGGGGGGCTCATTGTCAGCGCTGTGCATTCTACTGTTTCTTCACATAGTTAATTCTGCAGACATCAGCCTGATCTACAGCCACACATGGAGCCCTGAGTCATCTCTTCCTGTAGTTTCTTCTCCTTTATGATTATGCATGATTCTGGAGGATGGATGCATAACGGTGTCTCATGTTCTGTGAGATTCATTTCTCCCAACGGACTCACAACGCTGTCACCTGCTCCTGTTTATCAGCACTTCTTTACTGGCCGGCAGTAGAGGCTCCACGACCCGACCACGAGCCGATATGGGCCTAACAACGCGCTGCTGTTTTTAAAAGGGCCCCGGATGACGGAGTTACGAGCCCGTTGGGAGGAAGAGATCTCATAACCTGCAGTGTAGGTGTGAGAATGTGGAGCTTATTACGACGGCCAACACACATGCAGGCGTTTGCAGTTAAACTCTCTGCAGTTTGATGTGCACAGTAACAACTAGCACATGAATCCATCAGCTGAGTGACAGCCGGTGAATGATGATTAATTGATTGAAGTCAATAAACAGTTTCAGCTTCATGAATGTGAGGAGTTTTGTGTTTTTTTATCTCATTGTAAATCGAATACTTCGCTGGGTTTTGACATTTGAAGATGTTGCTGTGGATTCTAGTTATTGACATATTTCTCCTTTTTCCTGCCGTTTCATAAACCTTACGGCCCATCGATGAATTGATCACGAGGCCGTTATCAGGCTCTGACATTTTACAATCTGACACTTCCCACTTTCATCTGACAGCTGTCAGGAATTCATTAT
>NW_022281880.1:0-9356 GCF_004355925.1 Anarrhichthys ocellatus | reverse complement strand
CTCTGTCTCCTTTCTCTTTCTGACGGTATAAATAAACATGTACGGAGGTGATTCGGGTGGCATTCTCACAGGTTACTGCAATACGTGTCTGTGAATCTGCTCTCTTTGCTTGCAAGCAAATAAATGGACATTACAACTTTGATCATTCATCAAGACTCTGTTTATTTGATATTGACTGAAAACCTTCACACTCTTCTCCCGAATAGTCATAGAAATATTCCACAACAACTTGGCGTCACGAACAGGATATGTTGAAAGTCCGTCAGGACTCCGAAGGACGTCCGGTGAAAATGCCTTTCCAGGATCCCAAAAGACGATCTTGTCTCATACCTCATCAGACACAGAGAGAGAGAACCAGCGACCCGAGGAGGCCTGATTGACTTCAAACGTATCCAGACAACGAATTAATTCCTGCATTTCGGTAAAAAATGCAGGAATTCCAATTTGAAATTCCAATTATAACATTATAACGTAAAAAGAAACAGATGAATGATCACGTAGTCGTAATTATTTGGGGAATACAATTGTTTTTAACATTTGTATATTTGTTTTATTTTTCTTTCTCTAAAAATCCATTAGTATTTCTGGGGCATCGTTTTCACGTGTTTACGTAGAAGACAGGATTGTGTTCTACGGTGAAGATTTAACTCAGAATAAAAACATTTTGAGATCGTAACACAGATCACTTGACTACAGATATAGGTTTGAAATAAGACCGTTATGGAAGTACTTCGAAGTACTTCCATATTGGTCAAAAACATTTGGGTTTCCAGAGAACGGCTCATTAAGTGCCGCTAAACTTAAAATGTTACAAGGGGATTTAGAAGGAAAATTGAAAGAAATGAAAAGTGGTAAAAAAGTCAAAGTCAGAGACTTGGAAATGATAGAAAAGAACCAGCAATGTCTGGCTCAATGGGAAATGGAATGTGAATGTAGGGAAAGAAAACAAATGATGAAACACATGACATGTTTAAAAGAAGAAAAACTGATTCCAGACACTCAGAATAACCCATTCTTGTCTCCTTCTCCTATGTATCCGAGTCTAACAGGAGCGGGCGGTCCTCTCCTCAATACATGCTATCAAGCTTCCCCACAGCGAGTCCAACAACCTGACATCCACCCACCTCCTCCTCCGCCATATTCTGGTCCAACTGCGGGCAGACGAGAGACCCGCCTCCACGCTGACCAGCGAAACATAGCTCAACAGAGTAATGCTGACTACAGAGCATCTCCGCCTCACCAGCCTCACCATCCAACCCATTCGCGACCCATCCTCAGACCATGACCACGCTTCAACCCCAGCATTCAGCGTCATGGGCTGACCCATCCACATGGAGTGGAACTGCAGGCAAACTCGCTGATTGTTTCAGCCCCAACACCTCCATGAACTCTGGCACTGACGAAACCGTTTTCACAGCTCCGATGATCCAGGTACCAGGGACCAATGGTGCTCCAGGTCTCGTGTTCAGAGCCTGGACCCAAACTGACATTCTACAAGCTGCATCACACCTGCCTGACATCAACATTGCTTCAACTTTCGCAAAAGACTTCCTGATATTCTGCAAAGAATTCATGCCCACGGGTCCAGAAGTCCACCGGTTGCTGGTCAAACATGTTGGCCCAACTGACTTCAGCAAAATCAGAACCGTTGTCATCGGACCAGGGCATGACTCCCGCCACGGGGGCCTTATTTGGGCACATGCAGATAACGCACCGTACAGAACCTACGTTGAAGCTGTCTGCGCAGCATTAGTGACAGCGTTTCCATCAAAGGTCAACATGGCTCTCATAAACAGCACCAAACAAGGCAAAACGGAGGATGTGACATCATATCACCAAAGACTCCTGTCTGCATTCCAAACACACAGCGGTATCGAAGAACCGGCTGACAAAACCACAATGTCAGTGTGGGAAACACATACACACAACTCAAGAATGCCTCCGTCAACGGGCTGTTGCCAGACATCAAAACCGCAACCGAATGCTTCGTCATTGGCCTGGAGGACGCAAGACTTGATGAAGTGGTAAAGTATGCCAGACACAATTGCAAAATGCACAATGACAATCAGGCACGACAAGACAAGCGCAGCAAACAAACTGGAAAAAAAGCCCAACTTGCAATGCTACAGGCTGTCCAGCAGATGACGCTAGGAGCTGAGGGAGGCCAACCCCTCCATCAACCACGCAACAACAACAGGAGGGGCCAACAGAGGGGGCGCGGAAGAGGAATGCATTGCGGAGCGGGTCGAGGACGTTTCCAAGATGGCCGACAAGGAGGAGCCTCACATGACACTCAACCCAACGAATGCTTCCACTGTGGTGAGACAGGACATTGGTTCAGAAACTGCCCTCATCGTTCTGAACAGGGCGGGGCAGGCCAGCCACGTGGACGCCAGCGCCATTTCGGAGGTGGTGACTCTCATCAACAATTTGGCACTTCTGACTGACGCGATGTGGGGGAAGGAGACGATGCGTGTGAGGTGGAGACGGCTTCCTACCCTATGACTCAGCAACAGGGAAGTGAAACACACACTCACACACACACACACACACAACACGTGCACCACACGCACATCTGCTGCAACGAAGAACGGCTTCCTCACACGCACACTCAAGAGCAACAGTCTGCTTTGCTCAGTATTATTTCACACTTAGAGCAGCAACAAGTGAAAGCAGCTACACCACAACCACATACTTATGCTATGTTTTCATCAGATTCATACAAAAATATGCCAACTATTAAATTAGTTGTGGAAGGGAAAGAATTAACCTTTTTGGTAGACTCGGGAGCTACTCATTCTTTAATTCAGCAAAAACATTTTCCTAAACAGCATATGACTGGTCGTTTTGTTTATTCTCAAGGGACTTCGGGATTGACTGTAACAGAAAAATGTACTATTCCTATGACGAGTGTACACACTGACGAGACTGATTCAGAACCTGACATTAAAGTGAAACATTCGTTTCTACTTTCTTCTTTCTGTCCCATAAACCTAATGGGCAGAGACCTAATGTGCTCGTTTGGCATATGTCTGATGTCATCATCTGACGGCTTAAAAGTAGTTAGGCGTAGAGTCGTACAACAAATGTTGCAACAGACTCCCTCTAACCCTCTTTTTGCCTATCAGTGGTGGCTTCCTGTTGATGACGCCCGGAAACTGTGTCACACAATAGACGCACGTGTCTCACCACATGCAGTGCAGAGCGCATGAATCCTAACCACCTCCATTGCACTTCACATGTCTCTAGGGGTCCAGACGACTCTTACGAAGACAAATTCTTTGACGGCTTAAATGATGCATTGGCATGTTCTACCTTGTTTTGGTCCACTTACAAATCTGCTGTGTCTGTCTCTCTTTCTCCTACACAGAAAGCATTGTTCCAAGTTGCTGATTCTTTCCCACACATCTCGCTATCCAAAGGACGCAATGAGCAATGGAGAGACTTGGGACTATTCGTAGCACAATGCGAGGCGTTAACTGACTGGGAAACAACATGTGATCCCCATGTCCTGCGCTCGACATCCACTGGATTTCACAGATGTTTTTGTGTGCATCTGACACCTGCACTCAGATCAGTCTATGTGGTTCACGAGCTGAATAATGAAGTCAGGACATTTGTAACTAATCCCACATCAATTTATCCTGCCCTTACCTCTGTTCCACAGACACTCTGGGCAGCGCACAAATATGACGTAGGCCTGATCAACAACTGTCAACCGGTCGTTATCACTCCACGATCTGACTTCCGCCCCCATAAACACCAGTACCCTGTGCGACAAGAGGCCATTGACGGTATTACACCAGTGTTTGACTCACTCCTGAAAGCAGGCGTGATTATTCCATTCCAGACTCACCGGTCAGGACACCGATATTTCCTCTTAAAAAGATCAGAGATGCAGGCAAACCTACTGAATGGCGTTTCGTGCAAGATCTTAAAGCAGTAAATGCTGCAGTTCACGCACGTGCACCAAATGTGCCTAATCCTTACACTATTCTAGCTCAGATTCCTCCTGAAGCTAAATGGTTCTCTGTGGTTGACCTGTCAAATGCTTTTTTCAGCGTCCCAGTCGACAAAGACAGTCAATTTTGGTTCGCTTTCAACTTCAACGGTAAGCCATACACCTTCACTTGACTGTGTCAAGGCTACACCGAATCGCCAACAATCTACAATGATGCACTCATAGAAAGCTTAGAAAGTCTAACTCTCTCACCAGGCTCTGCACTTCTGCAGTATGTTGACGACTGCCTTATCGCAGCTCCTACTCAAGCACAGTGCCAGAAAGACACAATTAAATTGCTACAACACCTAGCCAGCCTATCTAAATTACAGTTTGTAATGCAAAATGTACATTTTTTAGGTCATGACATTTCCGGGGAAGGGAAAACCCTCTCTCCTAAAAGAATCGCTTCAATTGTGTCGATACCAAAACCGAACACTAAAAAACAGATGATGTCCTTTTTAGGCATGTGTTCATACTGTCGGTCGTTCATACCTAACTACTCACAAATGGAGCAGCCATTATCAAGTTTGATTCACGGTAAAAATCTCACAGCACACGACAAAATAATTTTGTCTAAAGAGGGTCATTCTGCCTTCACACAAATGAAATGCGCTTTACAAACACCTCCAACTCTTGGGTTGCCAGATCCTAACAAACCGTTCACTCAAACTGTAGATGAAAGACAGGGCTGCATGACCTCTGTGTTGCTACAATCGCATACTGATAAACTAAGACCAGTTGCGTATTTCTCCACAAAACTCGATCATGTCGCTGCAGGCTTGCCACAATGTTTGCGTGCAGTGGCTGCGGCTGAAAAGGCACTCGCTGCCTCACGTGACATAGTAGGATACGCTCCATTAACTCTGTTCGTTCCTCATTCGGTGTCTTTGATTCTCTTCGAACAGAAATCCTCTCACCTCTCTGCAGCGCAATATTTGCGTTATCACACATGTCTCCTAGACATGCCGAACGTAACGGTCAAACGCTGTACTAATCTTAATCCTGCATCATTACTCCACATTCCTGGTGATGGAGAGGAGCATAACTGTTTGGCTGAGCTCCAAGCTCAGTGCACTCCTCGTCCTGATCTGATGGACACTCCGCTGCCCAACAGCGACATGGTAATGTATGTTGATGGATCTGCCTCTCGCGATCCTCAGACCGGTACTAATCTTGTAGGTTTTGCTGTTGTTTCTGACTCTGATGTGCTGTGTTCAGGTCCACTGCCATGTCACCTCTCTGCCCAGGCAGCTGAGCTCATCGCGCTCACTGAAGCATGCAAACTTGCTGAAGGTAACACAGTCACAGTTCACACTGACTCTCGCTATGCATTCGGTGTAGTACATGATTTTGGTGCTCTGTGGAAACACAGAAAGTTCCTTAAATCTGACGGTAAACCTGTCCTACATCACACACTCATTGCTGAACTGTTAAAATCAATTCTGTTGCCAACAGCCATTGCTGTGTGTAAATGTGCAGCTCACACTTTTAATACTGACGACATCTCTAGAGGAAATGCTCGCGCAGACACAGCTGCAAAAGCTGCTGCACAGTTTCCTCTCCCCACTTCCTCGGCTCTCATGTATTAATGCGTTTCAGTTCCTTCTTCTCTTACAGCAATGCAGTCACTCTCCACTCCGGAAGAGCGTCGCCTGTGGTCAACATGGGTTAGACCACGTGTCAAAAGGAGGAATGTTGGGCGCATTAAATGAAACATGGTTCACAAAAAGGTTTACAGCATACGCACAAAAATTTTGTTCTGCTTGTGTAACCTGCTCTACTCACAATTTAGGCAGGCCTGTGGCAGTGTCCAGCCAGGCTGCACATCCGCCTCCAACGCACCCTTTTGAGCATATTATGATAATTTTGTCGAGCTATCTCCATCTGAAGGTAAGAAACACTGTCTTGTGATGGTGGACATGTGGTCAAATTGGGTATTTCCATCCAGTAAGCTGCAACAGTAGCAAAAGCTTTGATTTCTGAAATCATTCCCCGTTGGGGTATTCCCACTAAAATATCAAGTGACAATGGTTCTCATTTTGTAAACCAGGCCATTACAGAATTAAGTGCATACATGGGTATCGACTTAAGAACACACTGTGCTTACCATCCAGCCAGTGGTGGCGCTGTTGAACGAGAAAATGGAACACTTAAGACTAAGTTAGCAAAATGCTGTGCTGACACAGGTCTGCCTTGGACAAAAGCCCTGCCTCTCGTGCTGATGTACATGCGCATGAGAAAACGAACACGAAGCAATCTGAGTCCTTTTGAGATACTGTTTGGTTTTCCTCCTCATGTAGGTACGGAAGCACCAAAGGCACCACTCCCTTCAACCGCCTTATGCGAACATGAAATGTTAACATATTGTGCACAACTCTCCTCTGCTTTATCTAACATAAGACAACAGGTGTCTGCCGCCCTCCCAAGGCCAGCTGAAGGACCTCTTCACAAGCTGAAACCTGGTGATTTCGTGGTGGTAAAAGACTTCAGAAGGAAGAACTGGAAAGCACGACGCTGGCAGGGACTATTCCAGGTTCTCCTCGTTACTCACACGGTTGTGAAGGGCAACTTGGTGGCTGAGAGGGCAACTTGGGTCCACGTGTCACACTGCAAAAAGGTCCCGGCTCCAGGAGACACACCGATCGAAGCTACAGGTGAGCTAGCACCTACTACAAGTGTCAGCCAATCGGCACCACCGAGGGAGGCGATGCAGTGATCACGGACGGAATCACAATGGGCAGTTGACCGACAGACACTTGCGTGTTCTGTGTTGACTGTCTACCTCCCTACGCTCATGCCACGCAAGAAAGACGGCTGGCAGAGTCCGTGCCAAAATCGAAACGTGTTTCTACCAACGAACACGAGAAAAGGAACACGACCAGGTCCTCTCCATAAGGACACAAGGATCTGTTGCACTGCCGTCATTATACTAGTGCTATTGCTTATTTCTTTTTCAATTTATTCATGTACTACTTAACTGCTCTAACCAAAAGAGTGGCTAGATAACAGTGTCTCTGACAATTTTGTGGAAACCTCATTGTGTCAACACAAACAGAACTGCTCACACAAACCAGTTGCTCGGGTGAACTCCATAGAAACTTGGTTGGCTGTTGCACTCTTGCCATGGAGTGACAGCGCCCATGGAGCCCTCTTAGGAGGGTAGGTGGGACTCGTTTCACATATTGTATTTTTGTAATCATTGGTTTACTCGTACTATTGCCTATCATCCTACTCCACCTGAAACATGTAGACGACTTACGCAACCGGCATAATAACGAAACTACTGACTCCAACAATGACAACTCAACAACGCATAACCGTACCAGACGCACCGCAGTAAAAAACTTAAAACATGGTTGGCTCGACAACAGCCCAGGTGCATTAATCCACGATTATTCATCCAACATTTGGTGGCGATACGCGCGGCATTCAGCCCGCGAACAAAACCGCACTAATTGCTATGTCTGCTCAATGATGCCGGCCTCATCTCACCAACCTCGTATATTAGCGACTAGGTCTCTAGGTCCTACAGAGGGCTGTTTCGTCAGTAAAGCAGTTTTAGGGTATTACAGTAGTTATGCAGCATGGGCTTCAGTAAATAGCACTATGTGCGCAAAAACACACCCTACACAGAGATACCGCGGAAGCAGCGCTACTTCGTCCCAATTTCAAGCATCACACGTACAGTATGCACCACACTTGAACTTTTCATTTTGTTTTGCGCGTAATGGCTCAAAATCAGTAGGTCAACTTCATCCCTCTATGTGTAACGTCACTTTCATAGGGGCAACTTTTGTTCAGGACAAAGACTACTCCAGATTCGGCGACACATCCAATCATCCAGCCGTCACCGTGAATGACACTGTAAGTGTGTTCTACCGTCTTTCGTGTGCAAATAGCTCAGGTAATATAACAGCTGCATCTATAAGGAGGTGCATGCAACTAGCGAGACTTGAGGATTGCACACTAGTTAAAGACTGCACGCGAGTTCCATTTTACCTACAACGGTTTTCATACGATGGGTGGAAACATGTGGCACGAGATACAGTGGACTGCCCAGCAGGAGTTAAATGCTCTCTAGCCCACTACACAGTGGTTCCCGGTAAAAAGGGCACATATCCGGTAACAGGTGGTTGGTGGCTCTGCGGTCACACAGTGTATGCTGCACTACCTCCAGATTGGGATGGAGTTTGCGCTCCAGTATCAATATCCGACCACACAGTAATAATATCAGCTGTGCCTAAAACACGTTTTTCTCGCGACTTGGTATTCAAAAAACATGACTCAGTTTGGGGTTCAGACGTCCCGGATGAATTCAAACACTGGAGCGTCGGCTCCAAGGTTGGCATTTCACTGCTCCCTTGGGTAGGCGTGGCAAAAAACACATTACGGTTAGAAACTTGATTACCGACTAAAGAGTTTCCTGAACTACACTCTTGCGGCATTCACAAGAACCACTGAAGAATTGACTGCCTTGCGCCTCATGGTTATGCAAAATAGAATGGTTTTAGATCAACTGACTGCACCACAGGGTGGCGTTTGTATTGTTGGGGAATACTGTTGTACTTTTATTCCAGAAAATGACACTGATGGTCATATCATTGCACAAGCGATTCACAACATCACTAAAATACAGGAAGCTATGGCTAAAGATGGTACTCCACCTCCAGACTGGCTTACAGGCTTATGGTACTCATGGAAGGGGACTTTGATACAAGCCGCCATTATCCTATGTGCTTTCTTTGTATTTGTACTTTGCGTCATCCCACTGCTCAGACACATGATCTCTCAACTCTTTGCCAAAAAGATGACTATGTATACTCGTGTGGCAATTAACGACCAAAAACCTGACCTATTTCCTATACCTGACTACACAGACAACTTCGACAGCGACACTGACTCCTTGGATGATTCCGATACTCAGGTCTAAAGACAGTTTTTGATTTTTATCTTTTTTATTTTTTTGTGTTTATTGAACTGTATTGCTTGCTTAAAACAACCAGAGACTTTGTCTCACAAAAACATATTTTTGCAATATTAAAGTGGTTATAATGTAATCAAAAGAGTGGAATGTAACGGTAAAAAATGTGTTAACATGATCTCTGAATGTCTCTGTATGACACATCAGCATAAGCGTGAGAGGAAGCGCCTGTTGTCACCTAAGACATTTCCATATAAGGTTAAAGCATAGGTCGAGGCACTTGCTTTGCCATATAAGGCAATGGCATGAGACAAAACACCTTCCTCTTAATGTAAAGGAAATGTACCAGACATTTATGCACACGTATGACTTGTCCCCCCCCTTTCTCTGTCTCCTTTCTCTTTCTGACGGTATAAATAAACATGTACGGAG
>NW_022281879.1:0-9358 GCF_004355925.1 Anarrhichthys ocellatus | reverse complement strand
CTCTCTCTCTCTCTCTCTCTCTCTCTCTCTCTCTCTCTCTCTCTCTCTCTCTCTCTGTCAGTTTGTCCAGGAGGCTCTGAGTAAGAACGACACCGTCCTCCAGTTCTTCTCCCCTCCGGTGAACTGCAGCGTGGACATCCAGTCGCTCCGGACGGTCGTGCAGCTGGACAACGAGAAGGAGGACCTGAAGAGCTTCGACTACCACCCGGACCCCTCCTTCAACAAGCTGGACAAGAACGTGATCACGGAGACCGGCATCATCATCGTGACCGTGAGGACGGACTGCGGTCACGTTTACACCCAACGTGTCGCTCTTTACCTCCGGATCTGTGGAGTTCACGCTCTTTGTGTTTTTCTTTCTGTCTTCAGGGTCGAGGTTTCGACAAAGCCATGACGGCCAAAGAGGCCCAGGCGTTTGTTGGAGACGCCTCCTGCCCCGTTAACTTCCTGCAGGTAAACGCACGCTTTCCTCTCATTTATAATTTGTATTAAGTTTAAAAACACATTTGGAGACTTCAGTTTCTCTGTATTTTATTTTTTTTAGGTGAGAAATGAGTTCCTCAATTGATTTATTAATCCTAACTTGACCTTTTAGGACAGAAAAGAGTTGAAAGTGCTCTTCCACTTGTGATTTAAACAACAAACTATCTTGATTACTTTGCTATGAAGCTAAGAAGCTGAATGATGCATTATCACGACTGAAGTGTTCTTCCTCTCTCTGCGTACAGGATGATAAGTTGATCCTGGAGGCTCCTTCGTTGAAGCCCGGGTCCAGATCCAAACGCCAGCGCAGAGACACAACCAGCGACATGCTGGACCTCGTGGTAACTAGAAAGCTCTGTGATCTGTCGAGCTTCAGAGAGAGATGCAGGAATGAGGCTTTTGTTTAGATGTTTGAAATAAAGTCTGTGTTTAACACAAGCTGAAGAGATTGTAACATTTAGTTCTCTGATATAAAACAGGTCAGTGAACGCCCCTCTGGTGACTCTTAGAAAGAGGGTGAATGAGACGACTAGACGTCCTCACTGGAACATTCAGGATGCTCTCCGTCTCTCTGCAGGTGAAGTTCGGTGACGGCGAGTGGAAGGTGGATTCAGTGTACTACGCCAGAAAAGACGACATCCCTCTGGCTACCATCATCCCCGCTGTTATCATACCGATGCTGCTCTTCATCGCCGTGTCCGTCTACTGCTACAGGTCAGACAAATGATATCGAATCACACACACACACGTTTGCCTTTCTGTCGATGTGTTCAAACATATCTTCGTGTGTGTGTGTGCGTGTGTGTGAGAACAGGAGGAAGAGTCAGCAGGCAGAGCGAGAGTACGAGAAGGTGAAACACCAGCTGGAGAATCTGGAGGAAAGCGTTCGAGATCGCTGCAAGAAAGAGTTCACAGGTACAGAAGAAAAGCCACCTGACGGCTTATTACAGCCCCAGTCTTATTTTAGATGCTTCGGTTCTAGCCGACATTTTACTCCAAATGCGCACAATAAGGACATTTAAATCAAATCTAGTCTCAGATAGAGCTGATTACTTTCTATTGTTCTGTCATTTACAATGTATGTTCATGTTACAATGTGACTAGAATTTATTGAAACATTGAAAACAAGCCGTATATTTAATATCACATTAGAAACCATGAATATGTATTTTTAGAGATTCAGGAACGTGTCCGTAAAAGAGTTTAATGATTGCATTGAACAGTAGAATCTGAAAATGTAGTTCTCTTCACAGTAAAGTTGCATGTTTACGTGCTAAATGTATGTTTTAAATGCTTTATTTCTGCATATTTTAAGGTAGAGCACCTGCCAGAACATCTTGAGTCTTTACAGATATTTCCTGTAATCTAGTAGTTTGTACTTAGACCTCATGTGGACGTCTGTCCCCACCTGAAGGCTTCCGGCGTCCAGCAGACGCAGCACAAACTTCCGTCCACCGAGCTGATTTTTTTTTTTGTCGTCGGCGTCTCGTCACAGATTAGGACGACGTCGTCTTTTGGCTCGGGCATCAGAGCAGCTTCCCTTCGGGTCTTCTTGGCGAGCTCGGTGGGCCGTTTTCAGCCGAGAACTTGAGGGATCAGTTGTTGAGCTGGAGGGGAAGTCGGCACAGTCATCGCGCGTCAGATGTTTCTAAAGAGACTTTGAAGGGATTGTAGGGGTGTTTTGAAGTGGGGTTGTATGAGGTTCTTCTCCATCGTTTAAACACCTTTAAGTGTACGTTATATTCAGAATATTTTCACCGCTTTACCTTGCTGTCAGAGAGATTATATGCTCTCTTTAAAGACACCAGACCCCTTTGACAAAAACAGTAATTTGACGTAAAAGACAACAGCTGCCTTGATCGGTTAGTTTGTGTTATTGTGTGTTTTAAGAGGTTAGTTCGTGTTCATACTCTTACTGCAGCCCCAACTCAAAGTACAAATGATTTCTGATCTCAGATCTGATGATTGAGATGGAGGACCACACCAGTGACCTGAGCGAGGCCCGGATCCCCTTCCTGGACTACAAAACGTACACCGATCGAAACTTCTTCCTGCCCACCAAGGACGGCGCCAATGACACCATGATCACGGGAAAAATACAAATCCCAGAAGCCCGCAAGGCCATCGTGGCTCAGGCGCTCAACCAGTTCTCCAACCTGCTGAACAGCAAAACGTTTCTCATCAATGTGAGTTTGAAGCTGTTTGTTCTGTCCCTCTTTGCCCTTCTCCGTCTTTATTTTTCTCTTTTCCTAATGTTTGTCCTTCAGTCTGTTTCTCACTGTCAGCAAGTTTCAAACTCCGTCTCAGCAAGTTTCTGGCATTTCTTAGAGACAATTAGATATTGCAGTAAAACTGTATTTCTCCTACAAGATGATGTCCTCGAGCACAACCGTCAGACCAGAACCTTTACGCACTAGAGGTCTTCACAGGTCCAAAACTACCACAGCGTATTAGGGCCATTTGTAAAAACAAATAATAAATACGGAGTCCAAGAAAAACTCAGAATTTCTGAAATTAAAGTGGTAAATTCACAAGAAAAGAACTTGGATATTCTCTTAGATTAAAGTTGTAAATGTACAAGAATAAAACTTGGATCTTCTCGGAGATTGAAGTCATCAATTTATGAGAAAAAACTCCAAGATTAACGTGGCATCTTTAAAATCTCGATCATTTCGCCATTTTGGATCAACTTCATCTCACCACAGATGCTGCGTCTCGCCGTGTATTACGTCTGCAGTGGACGACCTGATCAAATCATACTTTGCCGTCGGATTTATCAATAAGGAAACACTTGTTATTTAAACCCAGAATCACCAAATCCTCATCAGCGTCTGGACTTTGAAGAGACGTTGCCGTGAATTTGGGTCTTTTCAGAAAAAAACAGCACACTTTGCTGTAAATTTGTGAGTTTTTTTAATGTAAGTTTACGACATTAATGTTGAAAATTCAGACATTTTTCTCAGAAATGTATTTATTTTTCTTACCATGGTCCTGATACGCCGTCGTATAAAACCCATCATCATAAACATATTTCTAAAAACAGACTCGACCCTCTGACTGTTGTCTCTCGCGTTCACACACAAGAATGGATTTCATCCAAAGCAACAAGAGGTTTTCCTGCCAAAACCAAAACTCTTTCTTTCCGCTCTAAAGGCAGCCAATACGTCTGTTAACGTGTTGGACTCTTTTACATCCTTGTTTGAGAACCCTGGTCCTTACTACTATCATTATACTTCTACTATTCATTCATTGTGTGTGCTGTATATTGTGCTTTTGTCTGTTGTTGTATTTGTTCTCATGAAACCTGTTAGTTAATTGTCATTGTGTGGGTTAATGTGCGTTTGCGTGTCATATTTAACAGGTTAACAGGAATACTGTGATTTGTGAAAGAGGTTTATTTGTACATTTTCACACTGATACTCAAGAAAAGGGGCCGCATCAAATGGATCATAACAATTGGTATTATTCATATACTTATTAGTCTTTCCCGGTCATGTTTTGTTAATTTAACGTCCCCCCCCCCGCTGTGTTTTCTTCCCGCAGTTCATCCGCACGTTGGAGAGCCGTCCGGACTTTAACGCCCGGGCTCGCGGTTACCTGGCCTCCCTGCTGACGGTGGCGCTGCACGGCAAGCTGGAGTATTACACGGACATCATGAGGACGCTGCTGCTGGAGCTGATGGACGAACACGTGCAGAACAAGAACCCCAAACTCATGCTGCGGAGGTGAGGAGGCACAAAGCCTCGTACACACACCAACACACAGCCTGTGAGAGCCGATGATAGTGAACAACACATCTATTATTCATCACGGCTGGTTGTTATTTGCTCACGCTGTATTCTTTAACAGGTTTAAAAGGAGAGAAGAAGTCTCCTGATGCTTTGAGTCTTTTGTGTTTGTAGGTCAGAGACGGTGGTGGAGAGGATGCTCTGTAACTGGATGTCCATCTGTATCTATCAGTTTCTCAGGGTAACGCACTCCTTCACTTATTCTCTGTTGTTGTTCTTTACCTTCTTCCATCTCTTCCTCTCGCCTGCTTCTGTTCTTCTTCTGTTCCTTCAGTTATGATTGACTCTGAGGAACTCTTTGTTTCTCTCGTTTGTTAAACGAGTGTATATATATACGTATATATACGTATATATATGTATATATATGTCGCCAGGTGTTAAAGAGATGATGTGTGTGTGTTTTAGGACACAGCAGGAGAGCCTTTATACAAACTGTTCAAGGCCTTGAAGCACCAGGTGGAGAAAGGACCGGTGGACGCCATGATGAAGAAAGCCAAATACACACTGAATGACACGGGGCTGCTGGGGGACGACGTCGAGTACTCTGTACTGGTGAGTACTCGGGACCAGGAGCGTCCCACTCGGGCATTCTTCACTTCTAAATTCAGAAAAATACTTTCATTGTTGCTCACCGTGGGGAACAAGCTTTCAGGTCAGAGTTTGACAGGTGTGTGTGTGTGTGTGTGTGTGTGTGTGTGATGTCAGACCCTGCAGGTGTTGGTGCACGGGGAGGGACCAGATGTGACTCCAGTGAAGGTGTTGAACTGTGACTCCATCACCCAGGTGGGTTTGTTTGCAGAGCTTCTTCTCCGGACGTCAGGGGACAAATATTTGATCAAATTCAGTCCGTGTTGGGAACGTTTTTATGCAGTAAAAGTCAAACCACTGACGGCAACTGAACTTAACTCAACTGAACTTAAAACTATGGACATATTTGTTGTGTGTTTCTTGTTGACGCCCTGTAACTTTGGCTAAACACGCTACAATGTGTTACGATAAAATGCAATACGATAAGATACGTTGAGATCCGATACATTGCGATAACATGTTACGATATGTTGCGATACGATATGTTGCGATACGATATGTTGCGATACGATATGTTGCGATATGTTGTATGTTGCGATACGATGCAATGCGATACATTACGAAATGAAGCTGCTGTATTTTTTATGTTTTGCGTCGGTGCACATTCTTTACTTTCTGCCCTGCAGGTAAAAGAGAAGATCATCGATCAGGTGTACAGGAACCTGCCGTACTCCCAGAGACCCGAGGTGGAGAGTGTTGCTTTAGGTGAGGAACAGTTATTATATTCACATTTATACAAATAAATCATTTTGCTGTCACAAACCTGGAGTTTGTCACCTCCTGCATGTTTGTAGTGGAACTGCAGGGTTAAAGTAAAACAATTAAATATATGAATGCTGTTATATTAAAGTCTTATAAAGACTATTTCAATGTAAAACAGAGAAACTAAAGATACACATACATAGTTTTATATATAATCTTTATTTAATCCGATGGACTTGCTGTGACCCGAGTCCAGCAGAGAGACGTCATACATGCTTTAATAAGTTCCTCTTCTGCTCCGTCCTCAGAGTGGCGTCCCGGCTCCACGGGTCAGATCCTGTCCGACCTCGACCTCACCTCCCAGAAAGAGGGACGCTGGAAGAGACTCAACACGCTGGCTCATTACAATGTGAGTTCACTCTACGCTTTCAATACCTAGTAATGAGCAAAATGTTTATATTGTTTTAAGTTATTTGGTAAGGTCCAAATATGCAAAAACAAAATCCAAATGTTTTGCTCAAAAAATGCAAAAGATATTCTGATACTAATATTGGTTAAATAGTCAAACAGCTTTACCTGAAGTGTGCTTCATATAACAGAGTTCACTCTCCTCCAGTTCCCTCTGTAGCTCTGCAGTCCAGGATCTCAACCAGCGCCTTTCTTTACTCATGTTGTGTGTCTGCGTATAAACGCTCGGAGCTTCTGGGCGTCCATGTTTGTTTTGGTACTAAAGCACGCAGCAGGATCTGCAGGTTTACCTCCAGAGCTCCTGTTGTTGGTGTATTGACTCAGTCGGAATCCTGAAATCAAAGACTTTCTAAAGAATCTGTGCAAGTTGGTGGAAACATTCTTTCTGTGTGTTCAGTGTGTTCAGGTTTGTCACATTGAAGTTCATGTAGTTTTCAATCAGCTTTGCTTTCGTGTGTTTTTTATTTTTCTGCACTGAAACGACGAGCAGAGAAATGTGGAGCCACGTGAGACTGCACGGAACTAAAGACGCTCCACCGGCTCCAACAGCTTCCCCCGCTGACATTTAGAGGAAAACGTTTCAGAGACAAAGTGCAGCTTAATAACTGAGCGCGTTGTTCAGAGACGGTGAATCAGGATTTATTCATATGGTTTCCTGTCTTCCAGGTTCGAGATAACGCCACGCTGGTTCTGTCCAGAGTTCTGCACTCGCAGTCTTTCCACCAGCACCAAGACAGCTACGAAGAGAGTACGTACACACACACACACACACACACAGTGCACTACGTTCTTTAAAAGTCACGAGAATGCAGGAAGCAAAGTCTCTGAAACCTGCTTTGGTTTTTAAATTCCTCCTGAAGGTCCTGAGATGTGAACCCTGAGGGTGTTTCTGTGTTTCCACTTTGTGAATTAATAAATCAACATCCAGAGAAACGCTTTACATACAGCGTGAGAATAAACACGTTTATTCAATGAGAGTCCCGAGTCCATGTGATGTTGTTTCAGGACCTTCAACTGTCAGATCTTATAAAAACCAACAGCAGAAATTGTTCTTGATAACAACAGACATCTTTCTTTTAACAATATTCTCTCCTTCTTTTTACCCGTTTATGTGACGTTATGTCTGAATAAATGTCTCTCTCTCACTCACTCACTCACTCACTCACTCACTCACTCACTCACTCACCCTCCCCCTCACAGAAAACGCCCTGCTGGAGGAGGACAACACGTTCCACCTGGTGCGTCCGGCTGATGAAATGGACGATGGGAAGTCAAAGCGAGGCAGCATGAAGGACAAAGCGATGACCAAAGCCATCACAGAGATCTACCTGACCCGGCTGCTGTCTGTCAAGGTGAGGCCACACAATGAAGTACATTTACCTTAAGTATACAATACTGAGGTACTTTCCTGCAGTTTTTCAGTGTTCAGTTTATTGAATTACAGTTGCAAAATGTAAGATACATAAATATAGTAATACAAATAAAAATAAGAAAACATTTAATCAATAAACTTTACTTTTGTGTTGATGCTAAACATTTTATAATATATGAACGTGTGTGTGTGTGTGTGTGTGTGTGTGTGTGTGTGTTACAGGGCACTTTGCAGCAGTTTGTGGACGACTTCTTTCGCAGTGTTTTGTGTTCGAGCACCGTCGTCCCGCCGGCCGTCAAATACTTCTTCGACTTCTTAGACGAACAGGCGCTGAGACACGACAACGTGGACGAGGAGACGCTGCACATCTGGAAGACTAACAGGTATATATATTTAAATATATATATATATATATATATATATATATATGTTTCTTTCATGTGGGATCAGTATAAAACTCAGAATAAAACTCACCTCAAACAGCCTCATGATGTCACTAAACTGCTAACATTTGTGAAGCTTTGAACTCATTCAACATCTGCTGGAGAAACCTGCTCCTCAAGGTGTGTGTGTGTGTGTGTGTGTGTGTGTGTGTGTGTGTGTGTGTGTGTGTGTGTGTGTGTGTGTGTGTGTGTGTGTGTGTGTGTGTGTGTGTGTGAGATACCTCATCAGCTTAACTAGAGTGTGATTACGTCCTCGTCGACATTAACAGCCCGGTGTAATTGACCGTCTTTCATCAGGACAGATAAATGATGAAGAAGAAGAAGAGGAGAGGAAATAGAGACAGAAAAGGCTTCTTTTTTTTTTTTTATTCAAACTCTGCTTTCACACTGGCCATGAGCTCGGCCTGTCAATCATCTCACACACACACACGCGCGCTGGACGATGAATTATTCATCGGCTGTGCTGCATTATTGACGAGGGTTACGGCCTGTGGAGGAAGACATGAAATGATGAAGGGAGGAGGGAAGGGAAAGGAAACAAGTGTGTCAGCAGCTCCTTAAAAAAAGGTCCGGAAAAGTCCAGAACTCCCCGTCTCCCCTCGTTACTGCTGCTCCACCTGTCGAGCTCTCCGTCCCTGTGATTAGGATTCATGCAGACATGGAATATAATACTCATAACTGTTGTGTATGAGCATTATATGATGACATGTATGATATTATCATTACTGTCATTATTATTAGAATGTAGCTGTTGAAGCATACATTTATTTACCCTTTCATGATTTTAGTCTGGAGTCGAGCTGCAGGACATAGATCCTAGTTTTTAATGTTAAAAGAAGATCAAGTTCAATCAATCAATGACAACTTTATTAGTCCTTGTTTGTTTGTGCAGCAGTGGGATGCACACATCTAACACAGGACACATAAATAATAGTAAACAGACCAATAAATACACCGTAAAGCTACTCGGTCAATTCAAAAGACAAAGTGAAAGCTTCTCCTCCCGTAGATGAGGAGGAGGATGTCGGAGGGTTTATCGCTGGAGGAAGTCTGAGGAAGTCTGAGGAAGTCTGAGGAAGTCTCCCCGATGACAGAAACTAAAACGCTTGATTTAAAAGATGGATTCTTCGTTTTTATAGAACTGTTTGTTGTAAAGATTCCTGCAGCAGACAGTTTTGTGTTTGACCTCGACAGATTGATGCCAGCAGGTAGAAGAGGAAAACGAGCAGACTCAATAAAAGATCAGGTCCCTGCTGGCTCTCTGTACTCGTTCACCATGTCGGTTACACTTACAGTTTAAGAGCTGAACTCATGCTAACGACATGCTAACGACATGCTAACGTTACAGCAGACAAACACACTTTAATCTGCTATTTATTTACACACACATTAAAGAAAACTTTAAAAAGGCTTTTTATTTGATGTGATGTTAACAACCTGACCCGTCTGTCTGTCTCTCTCTGTCTGTCTCTCTCTCTCTCTCTCTCTCTCTCTCTCTCTCTCTCTCTCTCTCT
>NW_022281878.1:5121-9359 GCF_004355925.1 Anarrhichthys ocellatus | reverse complement strand
GTTTATCGTTTGGTTATTGGTCCCTGTTCGCAGGGTGGTGCCCCGTTATTATTAATAATCATTAATAATTGTTACTGACATTAATAATTCTATTGATGTCAAGAATTTAGTTTCTTAGATGCTGATAACCCAAACACGCTCCTTTATGTTCCCAACATATTGCTGATAACCCATGTCAGGCTATGTTATTCCCAACATAATGGTGTCCCGTGTGAGGGTACGTTATACCAGCTTTATCACAGTGTATGTACATTAGTCCAGAATTGACTTTGATCATTTTTGAATAATTTGAGAAATTAATATTTTTCCACCAAAGTGGATTTTTGAATAATTTAAATTTTCCGAAATTTTTATTGTCTAAAATTAATATTTTTCCAAAATTAGTTTTTTTTTCCTTTCCTCCCTTTGATTTTGTAAGTTAAATTACTTGTTTAATTTCCTAAACAAACACTCAGCTGTTGTGGTAAATTTGATCGTTTAATTGTAACACAAACTCATCTTGTTTTTTTGAGTCCTCGTAGATCCAACACACAGCTGTCACCAACCAGAAGTGCTAAGCCCACTTCAGTAGCATTTCAATTGCAAAGCAGTAGAGCAATAGAAATTGTAAGTCACAGAACTAAGCATTTCACTGTATACCTCAAAACAGCAATTAGCATATAGCAGTCGAACTTGTAAGTCACAGACTAGGCAGTTCACTGTGTACCCGTTAATAACCGTAACAGTCCCTTGCTCACATTAAGTAAATGACACCACTGGGTGTCGCCACTTACTAAAAGTAAAACGTGCAACCAGAAACCCAGGTTAGGAGCATGAAGCTCAACATGAGTCGGACAACCCCTGCATTACAAGATGCAGTTGCTGGTCCCCTCATTCGCTGCCATGTTGTACAGCAGGACACAACTGCCCTGCCACAAGAAGCCCGGGTCGCTCGAACAGAGCTGGACCAGCTGCAGAAGAGCTATTAAGCTCATCATGGTCCCCAAAGCGAAAGCCTCTAAAGTTTTAGAGAGTAACACCCTGAGTGCACAACTCCAGGCTGCTCAGAGAAGCACTAAGACCTGGCATGAAGAACCTCAGGGGGGGTCAGGTAAGTATTGCTGTCGCAATCCATGACCCCATGATAGGCCTCCTCCTTGACATAGTCAGACAAGCCCTGCCCCAAAGGCTTGATGAGGCTCGACTGAGTGGACAAGCCACTACAGTCACCTTGAAGACCACTGCTAGGAGCTTAGCAGCGTCTAGTGGTGTAGTTCTTCATCACACCACCAGGGACAGCAACCGAGCACCCCAGTCTGCTCGCGTGCTTGATCCAGGTGTCTCACTCCACACTTTGCATTTTGACAGGAGGGGGGGCTACTCCCAGGCCTTGAGTGGCATTAGTGGTTCCACATCCACAGGTGAACAAAACGTCCCGTGTAGTCCATGCATGCGCCTGAAACGGAGCCCCTCCCCCACACATTGAGAGGTTAGTCGTCCTCACCGCTATGTCGTCTTAAACGACTCTGCTAATTCAGACCACTCTGATGATCCAGGCCCTCTCGGCGCGCAGGGTTTGCATATCCGTCAGCTTGAGTCTCTTGCAAACGACATAGAACGCTTTGATCCAGAAAATCATGAGTCATGGCATCAGAAGACATTTCACCCTAAAAAGAGAATTAGGTTCAAACGAAATCTTAAGTCCCAAACCCACTCCGTAAGAGCAAGTTTAAACCCAGAGATCAAGAGTCTTAGACACCAACGTGTGACGGAGGCGGTAAAGCGCTTTACCACACTCCGGACACCGGTGGACGACCTGAAGCCACTAAAACTTGCCAGCCGTGGGCCAGTTCCGGACGGACAAGTCGCCGTCACCCAGGAACATAGACAACCGATGCCAATGCCCCTCCCAGAGCCTGCTCCTGACTCTAGTCCACCCAGTCCGCCTGAATGCTTACAACCGCCAAAATCTGCCACCCAAAACCATGTCCCAAACCAGAAGTCTTCCCTTTGTTCGCTGAAAAACGCTCAGAACAAAGAGGCACGACACTCTGACCTCTCCCTTGCAGTCAACCAGCCTGCAACGGAACAGGGGACACCCTGGGTACCCCAGAACAATTGGCCCCCAATTTCACAACCTTGCGTGGTGAATAATAGTAGTGCAGATTTGACTGCCAGCAAGCATGAGATCCAGCCCTTCCAACCATTCGACAGCCGGAGTTGAAACCCACGCGAAAAGGGTCCCGACAACTACCGCTGCTCGAATCGGAAGAGCTGCGAGCTCGCCATTATGTACAACCAAACTGTAAAATGAAAAAGGGATTTTTGGTACACACCTCTAAGGTACAGGAACCGGTCCGTTGGGCCATCCCAGCAGACCCAGTGGGGTGATGGGTAAATCCAAATCTAGAATTAGGTAGACCACGACACAACCATCACACTAACCTACCTAACCACCTTTCCGTTTTGTTTTGTTTGTTTCATTTCTCTGCTTTCATTTTGTTTTTCCACATACTATGCTACAGTGCAGATGTTATCACAAGATCATGATGTAGCAATTGAGTGTATTAGAAATAATGCCTTGCTTACCTATGATTTGTGTATATGTTTAATGTAGTTAGTTAGTCATCTGCCCAGATGCCGCCTTAGTGTCTGCCCAGACATCTTGAGCCTCTATGAACTATGAACACTGTCTTTCTTCCCACAACTACATGGACTGTTTAACCTTTTGTGCTCTCAGAACTACATGGACTGTATGACACCACATGGAAGCCCACATCAGTCCTTGGTTTGCCCTTACAATCGCTCTTCAGGCCAAAGGGGGGATGTTGGGATCTGACTATATGGCTTCGACATGTGCTGTGGAACAAAGAGAGTCAGGCCTTCCCTTTTGCAAGCAAAGGTTTCATCCCGATTGTAGTTTGAGCACCAAACTCCCAACTCTGAAGAAATTCACATTAGAGTGTGAGTTTCCTCCCCCCAAATGCAACACTGCTCTCATTGGACGAGAGCAGGGATGCAGAGGCGGGACCTCCGGTAAGACGACCCTGCTCCCCCAAAAAACTATGCTTCCCTGAAAGCAGCGCTGCAATCTAATTGGCCGAGGGCCAAGACACCCCAGGACCCCTGTGGTTCAGCCACTGTTCTACAAAACTACCTGCAACCCCCACCTCAATGCCTTTTCCATCGATCCCTCCGGGGTAGCAGGAGGCACACATGCAACTTTGTTCTTCTTTTTAATCAAATCCTAGGTCTAACAGTTTATATTCGCTGGCCGAATTCACCAAACTGTCTATTTTATCTTTGTTCGTATCCACGAAGTGAACCCATTTTTAGTCCTGCAGAAGTGAAGAAGCAAGACTTCTTCAGAGAGAGAGCGAGAGAGAGAGCGAGAGAGAGCGAGAGAGAGCGAGAGCGAGAGCGAGAGAGAGCGAGAGAGAGAGAGAGAGAGAGCGAGAGAGCTTCCACTCTCCACCAAGCGCCTTGTTTGCTCCGGCCATAAGGACGCGAAAATCCCTTATCCAGACAGCGATTCTCTCCTACCGAGAGAACACCTCCCGCGGCCCGCAGCCGCGCTGCCTGGGCCCAACGAAGCTCAGAAGAACCCCCCCTCAATCACCACGATTGCATCGTAACGTAAGGCGAAATAGAGTCTGGGCAGAGTTAGAGAGTTCATTTGTGTTTATTTTATCTTGTTTGTGTGCTTAAAGTACTGTTCATTTTTATAACGTGGTGTATGCTTTATGATCACCGACACTGGCGATCCCTGAAATTGCTAGTGTTGTGTAGAAGTTACCGTGTATTCTATGCTACCGTGATTCGTGTCGAGACAGCCGCAGTGAGGTCGAAGTTGCTTCTCATCAGTTCAAGAGATCAAAACCGCCGGCTGAGACAAAGAGTCGCGGTTCTTGCTCCCCTGGCTGAGAGAGCAATCTTCCGTACTCCAGCGCAGCGCGAAGGATCTTAATCTTTTGTTTTATTTCACACACACACACACACACACACACACACACACACACACACACACACACATATAGCTTTGAGCTAATGTAGCTACGTGCTAAACGGCTACTGGCACGTATAGACACCGGGTCTCCTGTTGGCTATCCGCCATTTTGAGTCTCACGCATGAGAGACGTCACCACGTCCCAACTACGTCATACGTTGCTGAGCTGTTCCCTCGCTCCTCCCCCTTACACACACACACACACACACACACACACACACACACACACACCCCCCCCCCCCCCCCCCCCCCC
>NW_022281878.1:0-5021 GCF_004355925.1 Anarrhichthys ocellatus | reverse complement strand
CTTTCAATCGTCTGTTGATTTTAGATAGCGTGCTCATGAATGTATAGTTGTTAGTTTAGATATTAGTTGACTAGATCATTAGTATTATAACGTAATAAACTGTTATATTTTAAAGAGCAGCTGTCTGTGATTACTTTGTGCATGTGTATTGTGATGATAGCTGTATATGTGGTCTGTGCTCGAACTTAAACCTTCACTTTCACTCTGAATGTGTAATAGTACTCAGACTATTGACATTGCAAGTGAACAGTAATTATGAGACTTAGTTTATCGTTTGGTTATTGGTCCCTGTTCGCAGGGTGGTGCCCCATTATTATTAATAATCATTAAGAATTGTTACTGACATTAATAATTCTATTGATGTCAAGAATTTAGTTTCTTAGATGCTGATAACCCAAACACGCTCCTTTACATTCCCAACATATTGCTGATAACCCATGTCAGGATATGTTATTCCCAACACCATGTATTTAGTATATTTAAATTTTGATTTTACATTTAAACAGAGAAACATAATAATACAAATATACAAATGAATACATTCAATACAATAGTTCTTCACATCATATTAAGCAAAAGAAAATCCACTTTAACCTATTATTCATTTCTTTAAATTAATATTTTACCTGGTCGCACCACCATGACATTTATCACTTGTGCCACCTGACAATATTAGTCACTGGATATTATATCACTGGAAATATGCAGAATTTTTTTTTTTTCAAATACAACAACATGCTTTTAGTTAACAGACTCTTTTTAAGTAAAAGAAGTAAATATTTCATAGTAATCATGTTTAGCACATAACTGGAATAGGCAAAACCACAGTTGCTTCTGCCTGGGGTGTTGCAGCTTCTACCTCATTGTAGCAGCGTTTTGCACACACTCGATACATGATTTGTTGCCTGTTCCCTGCGTCGTGCTGATTTTGCTTTACTTGACAGTGGCATCCTTAATAGTTAAACAATATTCATTAATATCATAAAAAAATAGTTTGAAAGTGTATAATATCGTTAACTTAACGTAAATAATGTCAGAGCTTTAAATATAATATCAGAATAACATTCTCTACAGTTGCAACACCTGCCTTACTGGTTGCACCACCCGACATTTGCAACTGATTTCAAATTAAACAGGCATCTACTAGGACACTAGCATTAGCTTTTGTTCTTGCTAACAACTTCATACATATACATTTTAAACAGAATAAAGACATTTATGATAAAATAACATTTTTCTAGTTTTACATTGGTTGTACCGCCCTGACATGGAAAGTGAACCACTCTACCTAGAAGTTGAAAGTAGCTGTTTTTATCAATATTCAAAAGAGATATAAAAACATTTTCACTCTGCTATAAAGGTCAGTTGAGTTCCTCTTGATGATGCAATAACCTGTTTACTGTTTTCCACTTTAATTTCATAATAAAAGTTCCATCTTTACAGCTGTGCCACCCTGATATTTGAGAACATTCAAATTGCTGGACAAAAGTTTTTAAATTATTGAAACAGCTTAAAACTATTGGTATTTGTAAAAATTTGGTTTATTTGAATCGTTTCAACAATAAAAGCATGCCATAGTATTTTATTTTGAATTTATTGTCATTTAAATACCTTTTTTAATAGTTTTCTTAGTCTGTTCATCTGCTAGGACAGGTGCACCGCCTGACATTTTCAGGGTTTGAGATGCCAAAACATAAAATATATATTATTTGATTGTACTGAAAATGTATCAAAACTAGATAGGTTTTATAGAATGAAATGATATATGTCACGAATTGATACAATTATTTTAAAAGCAAATAGTGGACTCGGACACAAAAATATGCATGTCATGTCATTGACCCATAATCATCTTACCTGCGAGGTGTCGGAGGAGGCGCAAGGAAAGGAAGCAGAAGCAGGGCAAGAGAGCTAGCCTACGAGCTAGGCTTCGAGCCAACCCCCACAGACCATCAATACCGAGTCTCTTCCTTACAAACTCCCGGTCACGCTTCAACAAAATGGACGAATTAAGACTAAGGATTACTTCACACCGCATGGACAGCTGTGTGATGATTATTACAGAGACCTGGCTAAATAGCACCATCCCAGACGAAGCTATCGCGCTAGCAGGCCGCTGTGTTTACCAAGCAGACCTTTCCACATGCCGAGAGAGTTTACTGCTATCTTAATCACAGCTGTTTACATATCACCACATGCTAATGCTAATTAGCCCTGGAGGAGCTGTATGACGCCATCAACAGCCAGCTGAATGCACACCCAGACGAAGCTGTGATAATAGCAGGATACTTTAAGCACACGGACTTAAAGACTATAATGCCCAAACTGCACAAAAATGTAAGACTTCCAACCAGAGGCAAGAACATTCTTGATCAGGTTTACACAAATGTCCCAGATGCATATAAAAACTGCACCATCCCCCCACCTTGGCCTATCAGACCACATCTCACTGGACCCCATCCTATATACCTCTAATCTGCAGAACAAGACCATCTGTTAAAACTGTCCAAGTGTGGAGGGAAGAGTCCACTTCACTACTGCAGGACTGTTTTGAAAACAGACTGGGATATGTTCACACAGACCTGGAGGAATATAGCTCATCTGTCTTGGCTTACATAGCCTTCTGTACTGAGACTGCTTACCACCAAAACCATCAAGGTGTTCCCAAACCAGAAACCATAGCTGGACAGGAATGTACGGTCTCAGCTCAGAGCACGAGATGCTGCCTACAGGTCAGGAGACATCCTGGCTTACAGTAATGCCCGCAGAGAATTAAAGAAGGGCATTAGAGAAGCCAAGAGTAGATGCCAGCAGCGTATCGAGGGGCATTTTTCAGAGCTCTGCCACTAGTATCTTGTCACTCTATCTCTCACTCACCTAATCAGCAAATTCAGTGCACCTGCTAGTCACACCCACCTCATCAGCTCATCACTCTCACCTGCTCACTCTGCTGCACCTACTATTTAAACCCCAGTCTCACACACACTCACTGCCAGATCGTTCTCCGCTTCCATGCAAGACCTTCCAGCATATACACTTGGACTGATTCCCCGTTACCGACCCTGCCTGTTTTGGACTACCCCGCCTTGCTTCTGCCCCGGTAATTCACCCAGCCTTCTGTTCCTGACCATGAGATCCTGCTGCTTTTTCCCTGTGATTCTTCTACCTGTTGTGTGTCCTGAGGAAAATAAAGCTCTGATTCAAACTATCACTGGTGTCTGTCGTACTGCTCCTCGGTCCTTACCAAACCCGTTGCAGCATTTCGAAAACAACGACACCCGCAGCATGTGGAGAGGCATTCAAGTCTTAACAGACTACAAAAACAGCACCTCACAGACCAGCCATGACGCCATGCTTCCTGATGTCCTGAACCAGTTATTTGCTCGCTTTGACAACCACACCAGCAGAGTGAGAACTAAAACAACACCAGCAAGGGAGGACCCTGTACTCGTCCTACAGCGCCACCAGGTGAGATCCACTCTGATGAAGATTGATATCACCAAAGCAGCAGGACCAGACAAGGTATCAGGCTGCACACTGAAGTCATGTGCCGACCAACTAGCGGGGGTGTTTACCAACATCTTTAACCTCTCACTGCAACAGTCTGTGTTCCCCACATGCCTCAAATCTACTACCATTATCCCCATGCCCAAAAAACAGTCAGAGGTCTCAATGGCTATCGCCCAATAGCCCTGACACCAATTGTGATGAAGTGCTTTGAGAGACTTATACTATCCCACATCAAGGCCAACATCCCCATTGATCTGGACAGCCACCAGATTGCCTACCGGGGAAACAGATCTACGGAGGATGCTGTCTCAATAGCACTTCACACATCCCTATCCCATCTGGAGCATTCAAACACTTACGCCAGGATGCTATTTGTTGATTTCAGCACAATAGTCCCCCATAAACTGGTAAACAAACTCAATAACCTTGGATTATCCACTATACTCTGCTCATGGATTATGGACTTCCTTACAAACAGACCACAAACCGTCAGAATGGGCAACTGCACATGCTCCATCCTGAACACTGGAGCGCCGCTCCTATGACTGCACACCCATCCAGTCATTACATTACATTAGTCATTTAGCAGACGCTTTTATCCAAAGCAATTTACAGTTCAGATTCTATCACATTCATACACTGTAGGCACAGCTACGGGAGCAATTTTGGGGTTAACTGTCTTGCTCAAGGACACATCAACATTTATTTATTTAATTTATTTAAAAGGGACCATGTACAGTTTAAACATAAATGTCTCCATTCGATGCACTGTAACAGATTGTAGCTTAAGCTAATTTGCATCTGCAGTCCCTTGGCAGGTCAACAAGGACAAGACAATAACACAGTAAAAGGAAAAGACATAATACAGAGATATATCATAAAAAAACATACAAGACACCCAATACAACGCTGCACACAAATAGCACATCAAAAATGAATGTCAATAAAATCAAGTCAGAAAAGACCACAAGAATTGAGGTCAGTGTGTGCAGTGTTGTGCAGTTTTTAAAAGACTTTTTAAGTTGGCTTTAAACGTGCTAATAGAGCTGCAGCTCCTCACACCTTTAGGCAGGATGTTCCACTGGTGTGTTGCTGTTACAGAGAAGGCCGATTGACCTAAAGTAGTGCGGCGAAATGGTATTGTACAGTCTCGTGTAGAGGATATTCTCGCTGATCTAATAGAAGTTGCTGAGCGAGTGTATACAAAGTCACAGAGTGGAGGAGGGCCCAAACCATTTAAAAGTCTATAGACCAGGCACAAATTTGAGAACAATCTAAAATTGTCAAAGCTCAGTAGATTATGCTTCTCCAATACCCGACAATGGTGAAAGTGCAACGGCCTTTTGTCCAGAATTTTTAGATTGGAGAGGTCTTATGGCTGTTTCACCAGCCTGCCCCCAACATGTAATGCAGTAGGACATACAGTGGGTACGGAAAGTATTCAGACCCCTTTAAATTTTTCACTTCATTGCAGCCATTTGCTAAAATCAAAAAAGTTCATTTTATTTCTC
>NW_022281877.1:0-9360 GCF_004355925.1 Anarrhichthys ocellatus | reverse complement strand
ATTACTCTGTGGGGCATTAAAGTGTGACTTGGTAACCGTGTTCTCCATAAAGGTGACTTTTTGAATGTATACGGGTGACTGAATTGTCTCATTGTAATGTATATACAGGAGCAGACAGCCAGACGCTAAATGTTGAACCCTGTTTAAGGTTTACCAAGACTGAGTTTACACTTTTGGTGTTGGAGGGGGGGGGGGGGATGTGTTTGGATCATGTCTTTGTGTTTGTCTGAAGTTCACAACCGTTGATTTCTTGAAGGTTTATTTCTTCCCTCAGCACTCAGAGGGGCCCTGTGAAGGTGTGAAGGTCTCTAACTTGCGCTCTCTGGCAGGAGTGAGGGTGTCCAGGTGGACCGAGTCTTTTGGTAGGGGATCCTCCCCAAGGGGCTGTTGGTGGTCCCTGTCATAGTTATGTCATAGTTATGAGATAGAACGTCATAGTTATGTGATAGAACGTCATAGTTATGAGATAGAACGTCATAGTTATGAGATAGAGGGTTTCTGGGGAGTTTTTTCTATCTAACAGGGAGGGTAAAGGACGTTGCTCATCAGATCCCGTTACAGAGACTGGAACATTTAATTGGCATCAAAGGAACTGACTCAGCTGTTTAATTCATTTTTATCAGATCGATCCCACTTCATATTTGTAAATGATGAGTAAGTCGCAGAGTTCCACAAGGTTCTGTGCTTGGATCAATTCTGTTCACGTTATATGCTTCCTGTAGGCAATATTATCAGAAAACACTCCATAACTTCCACTGTTATGCAGATGATACCTGATTATATCTATAGCTTAAGCCAGACGAAACCAACCAGTTAGCCCAGATAAGATCATATAAAATATACTTTACTGTCCCCAGAGGAGAGAGCAGTGCTGCACACAGCTGCATCAGCTTCAAACAGTCAACAGACACTACAGCTATACACCAAAGACGAGATAAGAAAAACATGTCAAATGTTGTCCGTGTCCCGAGAGATTAAAAAAAGAATCATTTAACGCAGAAGAAATACGTAAAAGTCATCAAGCCAGCCTAGCACACAGATAATCAAGCGTAACTCCAAACAGCCTCAGAGACATACAAACCTGGATGAGCTGGTTAAAGTCAGACAGAACTCAAGTTATTCTACTTGAAGCACATGGTTGAATGGTATAGTAGTTACTGATGGCAGAGATCTGGCCTCTGGCACCTTCGTAAAGAATCTTTGATGAGGATTCGCCCTTTAACTCTCAGATCAAACTCATTTTAAGGACTGCCTTTTTTCACCTCTAACATTTGAATATCAGGCACATCCTGTCTCAAAGCGATGCAGAGACCACTTCATGCACTTGTTTCCTCTTAACCAGACTACTGAAACTCCTTATTATCTCATGAACTCTGCTTCTTCCCCGGAGTCTTTGTGCTTTGTCTCCTCGCAGGCTTCCATGGATCGGTTATATCTGGTCCTGCCTCTTGCATCCACATTGTGATATACAAATAAAATTGAATTAAGTGACACTTTAACTGTACTTTATCTGCTTTATGAATGAGAATGTTTCAGTTATTATTCTTCCAGGTTTGATCAGTGTTGCTTTAGGAAAGCCCTGAAGAAACATTCGATTCCTCCTCTTAGCATTGGGACACAAGGAGGAGAACTCTGAAGAGTCCAAACACAGACTCTGGGCCGGGAGCTTGGCCAAGAACAAGATGAGGGAACGGGATCAAGTTGAAGATCTGAACTTAGAAACTTATGTGTGCACACTGCATGAAATGGAAAAAAGGAAAAACATTACATGAACACTTCAGAGAAGGGTTCTGTTGTATTTCTGTGCAATATTTAGCATCATTATCAATAACTGTGACTCGTCTGTTTTCACTGAGGTTGACGTATTGTGGCGTCTTCACTGTAACGGGACATCACATCCAAGTACTGTACTAAAGTACACATTCGAGGTACATTTCTACTTTTTTAAATAAATAAACACGAATAAAAATATCCTGCTTCATCTTCCTAAAAAATTACATTTTTGCATCAAATGATGTAAATCAAGCAAGACTAGTCCTTGTACAATTTACCTCCATGTTTGTACTTAAATAAAATACATTTGCCAGTAAAGTTGAGTTCATTTTATGAAGTAGATCAAAAGATCAACATTTGAAACCATGTTTCTGAACGTGTTGCTTGAGGGTATATTGAGGTGTTGCTGACATGAGGACACGCAGCACTTTTAGTGAACGAGGGACACGTTTCCTCCTCAGCACTGACTCTGGTTCCACAGGTTCGTCTGCAGTTATGATCCCTTTGTTCAACAGACCAGGTTGTTTTTATGCCGATGCTCCTCCCACTTGTTCTCTGGGAGGAGCAAAGAAAAGTGTTTCCAAAACCTCTTGTGGAGGTCCGACTGTTTGAAGATGAGAAACCATCACGACCCGATTCAATAGGCCTCATCTATAAATCATTAAATCATGAAAAGCACATTCGACTGCAAGTAGTACAATGTTACAGCTGGCAGCTTTCTCTGTATGGGAACCCTGACGATGTAGTGCAGTGTGTACTTCACTGTACAGACTTCATTACTCTCTCTTCTTGTCTTTATCTTCTATTATCTCGGGCTTTGGCTGTTAGTTGTCTTTGAATGTCCTTTTGTAACGTGTCTCTCTTCACTTTGTCTGTGGCTCTTCATGTTGGAGGTAAAGCGCTTTGGAATTTGTGTTTCATTTTTATTTCCCATGACACACTCCTCCCACTCTGCAGCTCTGTACACCATACTGGGCGGGGTTTACTGACAGGTAGGGGAAGTGTGTGACAGGTACATCGTCTAGCAGCAGCAGTCCACTGCGACGTGTCAGGCTGGGAGAGTATTGTCTGTGTGCACTGTTGAAGTGGACTGAGAGCAGCACACAGGAGGAAGCTGACTGCAGGTAATGACAGAACACCTCACCCTTCATGTGTTAACCTGCTAGAGTACTGGTGGCGCGAGCCTTGGTTTCATATTGCATCACTGGGGAGGACGATGGACCGCAGATGTACATCTGTTGTTTCAATGTCACAAAGCTCAGCACATGTAATCCTGGATGTGGTATGAAAACATATCAAGGCAGTGAGAACTATGTTGAATTTGATCATGTCTGCATTGGCACTGTCCTAAAATACTCGTAACATTTGGATTAAACAAAACAAAACAGAAAACAAGTCTGTAATCAAGCAGCATGCGGTCCCAGAGGAAGACTGGGTCAGGTCTGTGGTCGTGGATCACTGTGACATCATCCAGAGTTCAATATCACATCACACGATGGAGGCTCTATATACATCCCTCGGGCCTGTGGCTGATTGTCATAGCTTGAGTTTGAAATGGCAACAGTTGAATGGTGTGTCTCATGACCTGACGTCGTCTACAGGTGAGCCATTGTGAAGCTCAGAAACTTAGAAAGATTTGTTTTTATCTTCATAAGGAGCCAGCTGCCATGTTTCTACAGTAGCCCAGAAAGGACAAACCAAACTCTTGCTTTAGAGAGGACCATTGTGCAATCTGCAACCTCACCACTAGATGGTGCTAGATCCTACACTTTATGATCAATCAAACAGGAGAGTTATGTAAATGTAACCCCCGGCAGTTGTCATGTACAGGGATATTAGCTATAAAGACCAAAACTGTCCATTGTACCAGCCTGTAAACATCTGCTTAAAGTTGAGCATTTTGACATAGAGGTCGATGGGGATTGACTTGGGTTTGGAGTCAGACACAAGTGGCCATTTTAGGAACGGCACTTCGGCGTTGGCTTCATTTCTCAACACCGGAAGCTGCCACTTGGCTCAGACCCAGCACACTCAAGACAAAGCGCTCATTAACTAGCCAGGTTACACGGTTAAGCTTAGTTTATGGTCACCGTAGTGAAGTCGGCATCAGGAAATTACGTGATCACGGCCTGCGCGGCGGCGGGTGAAGTAGGTGCGGTACTTGATCATGAGTTGTTGTAGCTTGGCGTACGCTGGGTGCTTGATGAGACCTTTTCAGACGTGACTGTCACAAATAGTTCACTGATAACAACACTGTTCACATGTCTGAGGATTTTACAAAGAAGCTCAATTCATTTTTAGACGCTTTAGAAACAGGAAGTCTATATTTGAGTTGATATTTTCCATTCAAACCAAATACTTTACAGGATATTCAACCTTTGTTTCTTCATAATATATTTAATACTTGACTTGTTTCTTTACAGGTCTTGCATAAAGGTAATAAAGTGCTGTTTTATCAGAAGTATCTTTATTTGGAAAAGTGGTGCTATCATGTCATAATCTGAGTCTCTTCTCTGTGTAGTTTTCATGGAGATCAGGAGGACATTCATCTCTATCTGCACAGTAGTAGCAGTGACAATCTTCATCTATCTCAACTGGGACTGGAAATCGGTGGGCAGCTTAACTCCAGCACCACTATCGTCATCAGCAGCAGCAGAACCACAATGGGAAGATCCTGGACCGTATCACGTGGCCTATCCACGAAACTACCAATTCATCATGGACGACACGCCCACGTGTCACACCAAGACTCCTTTCCTGGTCCTGATGGTTCACGTTGCAACCGGTGACCTTGCAGCTCGGGACACCATCCGGAAGACGTGGGGAAGTGACAAACTGGTTCTGGGTCAGCTGGTGGAGACTCTCTTCGTACTGGGCCTACCCGGGGGAGCTGATGCCGAGCAGCAGCAGGAGAAGCTCAAACAGGAGAACCTGCAGCACCATGACCTGATCCAGAGTAACTTCCAGGACAGCTACCACAATCTGACCATCAAGACTATGGTGATGCTGGAGTGGCTGGCTGCGCACTGCGTCAAGGCTTCCTATGTCATGAAGATTGACTCTGATATGTTACTGCATGTCCACAACGTGGTGAAACTGCTGCTGGATCCCCGCACGGCCAAACACAACTACATGACAGGTTTGGTGTGGTGGCACAGCCCGGTTTTAAGAAACCCATTCAACAAGTTCTACATGCCCCAAAACGTGATAGCGGAGCCAGAGTACCCCCCGTATCCTCTGGGCATGGCCTACGTCATGTCCCTGGACCTGCCGGCCAAGATCCTGGCGGTCTCTCATCAGATTAAACCGATCTTCATTGAAGACGCCTACCTGGGTATGTGCCTAAAGCGCCTGGGCATCTCCCCCACCGACCCTCCGGAACAAACGATGTTCATTGTCGACCCCGAGCATCCTCTGAGCAGCTGCAGCCTTTCAAAAGTGATCGCAGTGACGACGACGAGCATCCCGCAGATGACGAGTTACTGGGAGAGGAGCAGACAGCCAGACGCTAAATGTTGAACTCTGTTTAAGGTTTACCAAGACTGAGTTTACACTTTTGGTGTTGGGGGGGAATCATGTGTTTGGATCATGTCTTTGTGTTTGTCTGAAATATGTGTTAAACTCACAGCCGTTGATTTCTTGAAGGTTTATTTCTTCCCTCAGCACTCAGAGGAGCCCTGAGTTACAATAAGAGACTGTAAGAAATGGACAAAGTCACTGTGACGTCACCCATTCGTTTCTAGATGGTTTTGAAACCTCCAGTTTGGCGTTTGTCCAACGCCATCTTGTTTCTTTTGCAACTAGAAATGACACGATTCACAGTTTTTTGCTCCGGCGCCACCTCGAGGGTTAGTAGTGCTTCCAAAGATAAGGTCCTTTATCTACGTTACCAAGACGTTTATCATTCTGAGTGGAGAGAAAAGGTCACTTTAAACGCTCCTCCACACTGAACTGGGGAAGACTGGTTTCCAGTACTATGCATCTAGTGGGATGGACTGCAGACTGTACTAATCACACATTCATTACTCTGTGGGGCATTAAAGTGTGACTTGGTAACCGTGTTCTCCACAAAGGTGACTTTTTGAATGTGTACGGGTGACTGAATTGTCTCATTGTAATGTATATACGTGTTTTGTTTGTGTCTTTCTTGTAAAAGTGATCTTTATCTCAATGAGACTTCTACTTCTTCTTTCATTTTGTTTTGGCGGTCTCAAACCACCATCCTGTCTGTTCCTAAAGGTGGGAGTGATGCCTCCCTTTTGGTCTCCCACCCAGGACACTGATTGGTGCCCAAATGTTTAATCTTTCCATTCATGTACTATGCATATAGGTACACATATCTATGCAGGTTGTACGGCTTGTATACCTCTCGTGTAATGATAACATGGTTGTAACGTGTTGAGTAATTGTTCAATACATTCTGATTCAACTGATTAGGTTTCATTCAGTGATTTATATCAAACTCTTTTGTACCGTTCTGGTGCCCAGATTAGAATTAAATAGACTGTGGAAGTGAACTAGTATTCATTCTGTAAAAGAACGTTAAAGGAAAGAATCAAGATAGTTCTTAAGAGTGGTTTGCTGTTTGCGTCACAACACCGCACCCCTTTCTCTGAAGATGATAGCTAGAAGAAGTCAGAAGAAGGTGCTCTTCTACGCTGTACTTTGATACTGAAGGGGGATCTCTACCACCCGAGCCCTGAGGTGGGGGGAGCCGGCAGCTCTGTCCGTCTGCAGGCTCAAAGGCCCGCAGCGAGCCGAAACACTTCCACAAGCTGAGAAGCAAGAAGCTGAAGATGTCTCTTCTGTCACTTGGGTTCTGATATGCTCCAACAATGATGGCCCTCCCGGTTCTGGCCTTGTGTTGCTGACTTATTGACTACGGCCATCCTGTGTCGTCTAAGGTGACCTGCAGCTCCATCCTGTGATGCACCAAAGTGCTGAAGATTTGTTCCAACTACTAAGAGAAAGATACTTTAAAGGAGAGACATTGACGAATGAAAAACATTTTTAAAGTGGCAAACATGCCGCAATGACTCCTGCAGCTACAAAAGGGGGTCATGAGACGATTCAGCGTCCCGCTGAGTGAGAGGCGGAGACGAGGATCAACGGTTCAAGCCGAACCTTTGTGAAGGAGACCAGGTCCGAAGGAACCAGAGGAAGCGGAACAAACTTCCACCAGAATGTCAATCAGAACCGTTGGGGGAGAACAATATATTTACAGACATGAAAGTGTGAAGTAGTGTTAGGTAATAAGATAGATCCTAAACTAAATGAGAAATGAACATTAATCAATAAGGTTAGACCTAACATAGGATCACCTGCTGTTTGGTGTAAACGTCCAGCGATTGATAAACATTAATGAATGACATGATTCACTGATTCTAATCCATTCATGTTCATCCTGTTATTGTATTCCTCATAATAATCTTTATTCATTGCATTCTTTTTATTTATGTGACAGAAGTAACCTGATAGTATGTTGTAGAGTAATCCTATCTTAACGCCTCAGTATAATGCTTCTAACATTCTTCACGGTTCAATTGTCTCCTTCAATTAGCGATGAAGTTTTACACAAAGTGTGTCCAGCTGTAGTCTCATCTGTCCTTCTGTCTGCTTTATGTCGGTGAATGTCCTTTGCTCTCTATGGATGCATTAGTTCTACATTGATGTGAAGTTCACAGTGAAAGCAGAGCTCTGTTTCTGCTCGTCTTGATTCTCCTGATCAACGGGGGTTTGAAACATCCGGTGAATATCAACCCAAATTGTGACGACTCAGCGCTGGACTTTAGTCACTTCTGCGTCCTCCTTCCTCTGAATGGAGCCTCTACAGTTGTAGCTGTTGCTCCGTCCAGAAGAGGGCAGACTAACATCAGGTAACAGTCCTCTCACACAGCTGAGACTCACTCCAGACCTTCATGAACACAGTGTGAACTCATGCTCATACCTGATTGGATCATGATAGTGACAACATGGAAGCACCTTGATTAATGAACAGCACAATTCAGAAGTCAAATCAATGTATTCAGCGAAAGAGGATTTGTTTCCCATCGTAGACCCATCAGAGTACAGCTGGAGGATGGACTCCTGTATTCTTTATGGTATGTAGTGGATGTGTATGCGGAGCAGCTTGAGGAGATTCATTCATGTTCTCTCCCTCGTCTTAGAACAGAGACTTGTCTCACTGTTTAGCTTCAGGAGGAGGACGAGTGAAGAGTGAAGGTAAAGCTGACACCAGATAAAGAAAGACGATCTATCATCGAGACCCAGAGACGATCCGTGGTCCATGAAGGCAGGTTCACGGTATCGTTATCAGGACTCCTGCTCTGGTTTTAAACTTAAAAACATAGAAGCTATGCCCTCCACCCCCCCAGTCTGGTCCAGATTTACAGGCAGACAGGTGCTGTACTGCCCCCCCCCCCCCCCCACCAAGCTGTCCTCTCTGTCACCTTGAGCAAACAGAGAGCTCTGCAGGGTCATAAACCTCAGCTGGTCCTGTTCAGGCCTCAGACATCTATATGGGCCCTGAAGACTGGAACAGTGGTCTCTGACTAGACCACCGTCTAAAAGAACGCAGGTTTCTGTGAACCTTTAGAGTTCAGGAAGTCCACACAGATCCACCATGGATACGCTGAGGCTTTCTCCAACGACGGGAAAGAACCAAAGTGGTCGAGCGAGGAAACAAAAGCACATTTCTGTTCATTCAAAGCTTCTGTTGAGGATTGTTCAATGAAGTTTAAAATGTCTGTCCTCATCTCTGATGATGTCATCGATCTAAAACTAAATGCGACTTTTGATTAAATGTTTGAGAGGAGAACTGAGAGGAGAACGGTGTGGTGTGATGAACAGAGAGACGAGAGACAGAACTGCAGACGTCCTGTTTGGAAGTCAGTAAAACGTTTCTACTGTGTAAATGTTTCTGTGGGTGTTTCTGCTTTACACAGATCCTTCTTCAGCCTTCCTTCATCACAGCAGCAGCAGCAGCCGCGTCGATGTTTTCTCTGACTGTGGTTTGCTGTTGACATGTGTGACCGCTGCTGTTCTCCTTTCTGGAAAATTCCTCCGAACCACAAGGACTCGCGCCGCTCAGGTTCTCACAATCCCGGTCACAGTAGTCGCTCTGTGGGCCGTGAGAACCTGAGAATCAGTGACCAAGTCAACATGTTTCAAGCCGGTCCTTGTAAGCTTCAGCTACGGCAGCTACCGTGTACGTTAGTCACTGCCACGAGCGCGGGACCTCAAGTATCTCAGGGTCTTGTTCAAGTTGTGAGGGTCAAATGGAGAAGGTGCGGTACAACACCGGCGTCGCTGCTGACGCTGCACCAAACCTGGAAGGCAAGTCTCTAGATTCACTCGTCCATCTAGACCCTCAGCTGTGGTCACGAGCTTTCGGTAGTGACCGACACGTCACGTTTGTAACTTCACATTTTGAATATCTGAGTTTTACACTCGGAAGTCAAACTTTTAGTGCTTCGTGAGCCACTGAGCATCTTACAAAGGAACGGACGCTGGATCCAGTTCCTCCTGAACCAGAACCAGAATGTGTGGATCCAGGTCCTCCTGAACCAGAACCAGGATGTGTGGATC
>NW_022281876.1:0-9367 GCF_004355925.1 Anarrhichthys ocellatus | reverse complement strand
ATATAAAAAATAAAATAGAAAAAATTAATAATAATACATTTCTTTCTCAAATTCTATTCATTGGTGTTGTTGACTCTAAATATTCCAGAAAAAGTTTCCAACATTTGTCACTAAAGCTTTTCTTTAGTACATGATATTTTCCTCTCCAATCTCTCTTAGACCTTTTTTCAAAACCTCTCTCGCTGACTCGTACCTCTAACAGGACAATAAAACATGGTCCACAGTTTCTTCTTCTCCACAAAATTTACACTTTCCATTATTATGCTTTCTAATAACATAGAGGGAACTGTTCAGACCAGTATGGCCATTCCTTAGTCTTGTCATAATCATCTCCTCTTTTGTAGTTTGTCCACTAGATCCTGCTCCCAACCAATGGTTTATTTTTAAACAGATATCTTCCTTTACTCCCTTTATTCGTTCTGACATATCTTTTTGATTTGTCCCTTAAGCACCACTTTAGCTTCTGACTTACTTATATTTACATTAACGTTATTTTTCCCACTCTTCAAAGCCCTTTTTGCTGCTTTATCTGTCTTCTCATTGCCATCGACTCCAACATGGACCCACACTAAATGAACCGCTATCCGCATTTGATGGATTCTTAAAAATGATTGTAGAATTGCAAACAGTAAATCCTCTCTGCTTCTGAAGTGGCAACATTTCAAACTCGTTAGCACTGCACATGAGTCTGATGCAATCACCACTCTCTCTGGCCTGACGTCCTCTACCCACTGTAACGCAATAACTATATGGCCATCATCTCACATGCAAACACAGATACATCATCACTGAGTCTCTTCCCACACTCCAAATGGAATTCTGGGATTACTGCTGCTGCTATTCTACCAGTTTTAGGGTCTTTAGATCCATAAATCTGTATTTAATTGTGGTAACTGATGTATGACTTGAAGATCTTACAGTTTCCCCAACGTTCATCTCTCATCAGTTCAAGGAGGCCAAGATCAATTCCAGGCTGTGGCAGTAACCAAAGAGGAACAGCTGGACCACAGCTGGAGAATAACTCCTAAAACCTAATTCACTAGCCTTCTTCTGAACAACCCAACCAAAGCTCTTTGTTGGCCTGTTGTCATGTTCCCAGCATGGCTCAATTGCACTTATTGTTGGATGGTTGTTATGTCCTTGTAAACTGACCCAATATGTCATCATGATCTGGATTCTTCTCAACTCCAACGGCATTTCCCCCATTTCTACCTGCAATGCCAGCACAGATGTTGTTTTAAAGACCCCACTACATATTCTTGACACTTGTATTACATCCAGTTTTCCCAACAAGGTTTGAGACACCGACCTATATTCCACACAGCCATAGTCTAGAACTGATCTTGGCTAAGTGGAGCGCAGGGCCGTCCTTCAATCAGAGGAGCGGCGGTTCGATCCCTGGCTCCGCTAGGAGCATGTCGATGTGTCCTTGAGCAAGACACTTAACCCTAAAATTGCTGGTCTTTAAGTTTGGATGTCTTTTTATATATTTAACTATGTTATTATTATAATTGAAGATATAAGATTTGGCATATTTTAGTTCTTGGATGTCATATTTATTTAAACATTTATATAAATAAATAAATGTGAAGATAGCGTAATTTCTAAATCATACAACTGTAAATTTAAGAAATTTAAAAACTGAACCAACTGTCCAAACATCACAGCTACATAAACAGGTTACACACGGAGGAAAAGCAACGCTGCAAGTTTCCATCAGTGACAATTGTGCTTTTCTTTTAATATGTTTTGTGATGCTTCACAATCATTAATCGATGGACACATTCCAGTGCTCTGACTGAAAACATGTTGACATCAAGTAGGATGTAGGCTCTCTCAATAAATATCTTTATTTACAGATGCTAAATAAATAACCTTATATATTATTATTGTTATTGCACAAAATGAGACCAATAGCCAACAATCTAGCATTAAGTATTACAATTAGACAGAAAATTAGGATTTAAATTTGTTTATACTATATTTATCCTGTTAATTAAGGATAATTTTGTCTCTGCATTTGACCCATCCCTATATATGGGGATGTCTTTGACAGGTGACACATGACACGTCAAAGGCCAAGGCTCGAACAGCCAACCTTGTGCTCACCAGCCAACCCTCTTAACCCAGTGAGCCACGGTCGCCCACCTTTTCTGCTAAAGAAAATCTAAGAGCCAATCAGCTCTTTGATCCGAAGACAGCAAGAATTTTCCCATCATGCCCTGGGGTCATGCAGTCGGTGGAGAGCAATTCTGCATAGCCTGGCTCTAAAATCTGCGGCCGCCTCCCTCACGTGAGATCATCGTTACGCACGTTTTCATGATGTCAGAGCAAGTCGGACGCAAATCTACCCAGCATGAAGTGTGCGCCGATCGCCGGTGATCGATTCTGCGCACGCCTGGCTTAAGTCGAACGAGCCTTCTGACACATCGAAGGCGGGCTCATTGACTGAAATCGACCAATGGTAGGCTGAGCTAGAGCCCCATACACACACAGCAACTGGAATTCAGACGAGAAAATCCCATGGATGAGAGCCAGAAACAGGCTCTGAGAGGACCCTGGCTCTCAAAATGATGCCAAACGGCTGTATTGGGATGTATTGAATAATATGAGTGATACAAAAAGTGAAATATATAGTTATATAGTATATAAAAGTACAATGTAAGAGCTGCAACAGCTGGTTCTAAAATGACGACCTCGCGTGACCTCTCTGTACTAAAAGCCTCTTATTCTTCACTTTATCCCAGTCAAACTTTATTCTATGACTACTCATCGGTTGTGCTATGATTTGGGAGAGTTTTTAGGCTGTCAGCTGCATTATTTCAAAAACATAATATCAATAAGTGCTTTTTTTTCAGGCGAACCTGAATATTTTCAATTTGAGCTGTGTAATATCTTCATGTACTATATTAACCAGCAACATATACACAATATTTACCCATCTGAACAATCTCACAAGTGTTATCTGAATTATTAAAATAGACCTTGTAGTTACAGAATTGAAGTCTCTTTAGTCATTTTCGAGCAGAGGCCTAAAAATAGGGCTAGTGTTTAATAGGTTAAATGTGCGGCGTTTTAGCACCGCAGTGTTGCTGCAATGTTTTGTCATACTTTGTTGTCATATAAATAAATGTGACTGGTTCTTGTGAGTTTGTTCTTGTCATTGTGTTAATTACATTGATTTTGACTATATGCATTGTCCGTTAATGACGAAGCATCCCGTCATGTGCGTATTCATGTATCTGCACTCTGCAGTTAGTGTATTTGTAGGTGTTGTAACATTTTATTTCACTTGTCAAATGTTGCAGTGTTATGTGAATATTAGTGGTGTAACGGGTTCGGATCACTCCTGTTGGAATCTGACTATATGGCTTCGACATGTGTTGTGGAACAAAGAGAGAGTCAGGCCTTCCCTTTTGCAGGCAAAGGTTTCATCCTGATTGTAGTTTGATGAGCACCAAACCCCCCAACTCTGAAGAAATTGACATTAGGGTGTGAGTTTCCTCCCCCCAAAAACTATGTGTTCCTGAAGTTACCTGAAAGCAGCGCTGCAATCTAATTGGCCGAGAGCCAAGACACCCCAGGACCCCTGTGGTTCAGCCACCTTTCTATAAAACAACCAGCAACCCCCACCTCAAAGCTTTTTCCATCGATCCCTCCGGGGTAGCAGGAGGCACACACTGCAACGTTGTTCCCCTTTCTTTTTAACCAAAACCTAGGTTTAACAGTTTATATTCACCAAACTGTCTATTTTATCTTCGTTCGTATCCACGAAGCGAACCCTTCTATTCCTGCAGAAGTGAAGAAGCAAGACTTCTTCAGAAAGAAAGAGAGAGAGAAGTTCCACTCTCCACTCTCCACCAAGCGCCTCGCTCGCTCCGGTCATAAGGACGCGAACGTCCCTTATCCAGACGAAGCGATTCTCTCCCACCGAGAGAACACCTCCCGCGGCCAGCAGCCGCGCTGCCTGAGCCCGCCGAAGCTCAGAAGAACCCCCCTCAATCACCACGATTGCATCGTACCGTAAGGCGAAATAGATTCTGGGCAGAGTTAGAGATTTATTATTACTTTTGTCAGTTTCAAGTTATTTCAGTGACCATTGTGGGTTTTTCTTTCTTCGACGGAAGGATACCAACAATTTTGTCCACGTGTGTATATGACTGGCTGATAAGAGTATTTAGGTGTGGAGTATGTCAATAGTGAAGAAAAGGGAAAGATGATATCCAAAATTATTAATAGCTATTTACAGACTGTGTGAGCTAAAAGGCAAAAGAAGCCTAATTCACCAAATGTCGGAGAGGCAAACTCATTAAACTTTGCAATAATTAAGATCAGTGAATATGGTGGAATAGTAGCATGAGAATATGCCAGAGGAACCAAATTTTGGCTTTTACTGCATCATTTTCTCCAGTGCATGCCCCCGGACCCTTAGTTTTTCCCACAGGCTGTCTATTCCATATCATTGTGGTAGGCCACCTGAGTACTGTGAACAACCTTCCTGTATTTGTTGGGAAATTGCTGTAAATAAAACCACAAAACAGTGCACATCATATCTTAAAGACTAAAAAAACACTAGTCATTGGTGACCAACCAAGATCTCTTACTGCCCTCCCACCCCTTTTCCTTGAGAATCACTTCATATTTTTAAAATGTGCTATAAAATAAACTTGCTATTGCTAAAATGTAAATACCAATTACTTCAGTTATTGTTTCATCCCATTCTGCTTTTGGGTCTAAAGGCTCTTGCCGCGGGCCGTCAGAGTGATAACTGCATATTTGTGTTATGCACACAACTGCCCTGTAACATGAGTATTAATGTGTTATCTCATTAGAAAGCTACGGTTCTTGTAATTCGATTTCTGCAAACCATTTCAAGATACAATAACAACAGCAGGTACAGTTAACGTCTCTGTCAAACAAGCACTCCAAAAATAGCCGATAAAATATCGCCATGACTCACCGATTATGATCCATAACGTCCCCCTCGTGCATGCTAGTCCAGCAAAAACGGTCTTGCTAGGTGGCTAAGGGTCCACTCAATCGAATCCAGTAAAAGATTTAGTCCAAAACACATTAGTACGTCCATAAAGACCCATGGGGGGCTGTTGCATCATTTCAAATTAGCCAGCAGATATGATAACTCGCGATCATATTTCGGGCATAACTTCACGTTCCGTGTCAACAGAGCGATGGTTTTCATCACAAAATGGAGCCTATATTCCGCCGGTTAGATTGACACCTCATTTGACCCAATAGGAGCTTCTATAGCCCGGCCACAGTCTGGAACAGCCAACGAGAGTCCGCTTTGAAAGACAATGCCCGCCTCACTTCTTTGGGTATAGCTCGAGCCAATCGCAACAGATCCTGTTCAAACTCAGGCTCCACATAGCCAATGAAATTACGAAGCCAGGGATATGCAGATTTATCAGATTGAATGCTGGGAAAGTTTTCTAACCTGAACTGGAAACCATGAGTCAAGTTCTTGGGACAGAGTCTGAAGACCAAAGTCTGGTTCATGAGAATTTTCAAGACTCTGTGAAAGTTGATAATGGTTAAATATGATATAGTTAACCATACATCGACATAAATAAACTATAGTTCGAAATTCGAACACGTAGCTTATCGTACTATATGCATTTTGACGTGGTGAAGCTAGCCTCCAAATGCGTTTTTACGCGGCCGCGCTCTTAGTAAACCACGTGTAAAATATTAATTTTTAGTAGTATTGTTATCAAATTTTAACTTACACTAGGCGTCATGACTGTTGGCTGTCGAATGAGAGTCTTTTTAAGACTGTAAGTCCCAGCCATAGATAGCTGCTGCCATCTGTTGGCCAAAACAAATCTAGGCGGAAGTACAATGGTTCTCTTTCACTGTGCTGAAAACGCCATAGCTCAATGCCAATAGCACTTATGGTGATTCTGACTGTTTGTGAAGAAACTTCAGAGTGTTACCTTTCAATAGAGACTAAAACCATACATGTACTCCCAATGGTTCAATAAGAGCTGTCAGTTTACTTTGGGTACGCGGTTGATAGGCGTTTTAGGCAAATTATGCAGGAGTGGGAAGCAGTGGGGATAAGGAGTTGGGCTCCAGTTTGTTTTTTCTTCATCCCAGTGATTGACACATCTGGGTGATGCCGTTTATTCGAATGTGTGTTAGATGCGTTTCCATTCACATACCCTACAATGGTGGAGCAGCGCTGACACTTTTCAACCATAAACTGGCGCATAAATATTCACCAGAACGGGCTGAATTAAAGCAGTGGCAATGCCTCCCGCTATCCCTGCAAGAAAGCAGCCGCGTTGTTACTTCAGTCAAACAGTATAACCAGCTTAGAAAAGCTTGCTGGGTTTAGTCCAATCCGATCACGGCTCATTTGTAAACAGTCTCACAGGCGCGTCCTGCCTCCATTATACAACCACAACTGGTTGTATTCAAGACCCTTTTGACGAGAATTTATCATTGTTATTGGGTTAAAAAGAAATGGACACATCTACCGCAGTTGATCGACCAGTCAACTACTTTTTGGGAGTAGTAGAGGACTACGAAAATGCAGGTGTTGTGAATGACCTTGTAGATCCTCAAGCATTTATAATCCTGTTTGGCTGACCTGAGACGAGCTGCTTCATCAGGGATACCAAGGCAGATCTCTCGGTCGAATCGTCCAGCTCTGCGGAGGGCAGGGTCCAGGGAGTCTGGCCTGTTGGTGGCACCGATGACCATGACCTGAGCCGTCACCGTCAGACTGTTCAAGTCTGTCAGAAGGCAAACACCAGTAAAATATAATTTCACCTGTGGAAGTCACAACTATTTATTTGTTCTTGACAATCGCTTCATCTTTTGTATAATACAGAATATCCAGCAGAGCCAATCAGCATAATTTAGTGGTATCAGATTTGGGTTGAGTGACAGTGAGGCTACGGTGGAAGTTAAATCTTTATGTGTATTGGATAATTCAGGTGACATATCCTCGTATATTTGATGGCATTCTTCTTACATGGCATCTGTTTACACGTGCAGCTCTTTACCAGACAAGTTTAATATGTTGCACTAATTCCAATCTGAACAAAAACAGATGCGTTTTCCTTGTCCGTTTGTTATAAAAGATTCAAACATGAGTGGAAGAATTACAGCGGAAGGGTTCCTGTGATGTATGTCTGAAATGTCATGTTATAACATTTCTTTTTACAATCAACACTTGAAAGGATGAAGGCACTTGCAAATGACAAAGTAGTACAAAATGTAAACCATACTTTGGTGTTTAATCATTACATCTTCAAGGAAGACAGACAACGACATCAACATTTCGTTTATGTTAAATTTATATGAGGGATTAATATCTTTCCCGAAAATTAGACATTTCCTGTCCCGGAAGCAGAAGCACACCATTCCGGGAGTCCCGGGTAATACACTTATCTATGTTAGTCAACATTAGAATGAGCTGTGGTGTCCTATGTTTTGCCAGATTTGGCTGGATACTTGTTCAACCAGTTGACTCTTTTTCTCAGTGTCGATCTGACGGAGCAGAGACTGTGGTGGAAGGGAGGGAGGCAGCGTATGCTTATGAATAATGCATAAACTTGACAGGGAAATCGGAACTAAACATTTAGCTGCTGTCCCTTGTGTGTAAATGGGCACAGCGTCTTTCAGCAGCAGCTTTGCAGGCCTGCTCTGTTCACCTTTCAGAGAATGTACCTAAATTCATATTTTCCTTATTATTTCATCGACCAGCAACCCATCCACTATTTGACAGAATGTTAACTTTTATGACCAGACATAAGCTCAATGCCAGGTGGCAGTTACTCAAAAGCTGAAATATCACCATGTCTAGTCTTTCATGCGAGTCTGCTTGTTACAGTAAGCATGACATTTCCACAAGGTATTTACATGTCACTCTGTATCGTACCGTCCATGCAAGTTAGCAGCTGGGCTACAATCCTCCTCTCCATGTCTTTAGAAGCCACCTCTCTCTTAGGGGTGATGGAATCTATTTCATCTATGAACAGAATACATGGGGCAGAGTTCTGCAAGAAAAAAAAAAATCAAAGTTCAGAGAGGAAGACATGGTATACATATTATCATATCAAAATACCGGTTATACAGTATCAGCAGTACCAAATGAACATCACTTGGGTATATGGTTAGATGTGCTGACCATACCTCCTCTAGTCCGTAGTCTTTTGTTGAGAAATCTAGATTGATATTAAAGAAACCACTACTAACCACAGCCAGGTCAAACAGCTCTCTGAGCTTCTGTTCAGACTCTCCGGACACTCCAGATACCATCTCCGGAGCAGACACCTTCAACATGGGTAGCTGCAGCTCCTGAAACACAAAACCACAAAATAACTTTATTTAACTTCATGTGAACAAGTACACATTACATTACAGTCATTTAGCAGACACTTTTATCCAAAGCAACTTACAATTCAGATTCTATTATATTTCTAAACCGTAGGCACAGCTACGGGAGCAATTTTGGGGTTAAGTGTCTTCCTCAAGGACACATCGACATGCAACTAGCGGAGCCGGAGCTGGGGATTGAACCGTCGATCCTCTGATTGAAGGACAGCCCTGCTCTCCACAGTCGCCTCCAACAACAAAGTCGCAGTTTTAGCAGTTATTTCTTAGGCCAAAACTGTTTCAAGAATATAGCACTCTTTACCTGAACCAAACATCAAAACCAAAATCTGACTTTAAAAGGATTAAGCCTCATGTTCATGTGCAGCATATCTCTCCACTCGTCCTCTAAGGCTCAAGATCATGAGGTTAGCGACTTCATTTGACATGATGCAAACTGTGTAGTACCTTTGCTCTTTATACCTCAGATATACTACAACAATTAAATGCTCAGACAAAATAATAAAATAATTATTCAACTATAGCTAATTTTGTCTAAAAGCTTTTTGGGTGTTATCTATAGCAGAGGTCTTCAACAGGGGGGTTTTCACAAAATGAAATGTCTTTAAATACACATTAACATGAATCCAACATATTGTAGCTAATGGATAAATGGAGGCAGAAGATGTTATCTTTCAGTCAGAAATGTTGCATGTTTCATACATATATACATATACATATATACATATACATATATACATATACATATACATAGACATATACATATATACATACATACATACACATATACATACATATATACATACATATACATATATATACACATACATATACATATATATATACATACATATACATATATATATACATATACATATATATATACATATATATATACATACATATACATACATATATATATATATACATACATATACATATATATATACATACATATATATATACATATACATACATATATATATACATATACATACATATA
>NW_022281875.1:0-9322 GCF_004355925.1 Anarrhichthys ocellatus | reverse complement strand
GTTTGATGATCTGAAACATTTAAGTGTGACAAACATGCAAAAAAATAAGAAATCAGGAAGGGGGCAAACACTTTTTCACACAACTGTACATGTCTGTGTGTTTGGAGATAAGTGGTGTTTCCTGTGTTCCAAGAGAAGGAAAGAGAAAAGCATGTGGATGCTTCATGTGTTGTAATGTGGTGGCTTCATGCGTGCATCGCTTTTAGGCTTTGCTGTGAGCGCTGATGTGGTTAGAAGAGCTCAGTGAATCGTGGGTAAAAAAAAATCTATGACCTTATGAACATGGGTGGCAGAGTGGCTGCACACATGTGCTTTGCGTGCGCGCACACACACACACACACACACACACACAAACACACAGTGAAATGAGTGGGACTTTACCTTCAGCATCCTTAACTGTCTCGATGGCTTCAATGGCCTCAATGGTAGCTGAAGGATGGGCAAAGAGAAAAGAAGAAGAGAAAGAAAGGAGGACATGGAGAGAAGATGATGTACAAAGGAAGAAGACGAGCGGAAGTGAAGGCTGAAACATGCTTCTGTGCAGTTACGCACAAACGTGAATGTAAGAATGACCGTGGTTCAGACAGGAGGCGTCATGATCTCAGTTAAATGTTGTTAAAAACACCGGTTACTTCCGTCCAAAACCAAACAAGACATTAAAAAATCAATTGAATCACCTAAGAATGCTCACAGAGAATGAAGCAGATCAAAGTGTAACTTAGATACATATCAATACAAATATTTGTATGACGTCATGATGGCATAGAGACTAAGATGCTTCAACTTCTCCAGTTCGAGACCTCCTTTGCACCTCCTTCTCTCCCTCCCCACATTTCCTGTCTGCCTGAGAATAAAAGGAATAAATACCCCGCCCCCCCCAAAAAATACACACAGCCCACTGTTGAACACGTTAAAATGACATGCAATTTGTGTTAGCAGGCACCGATACGAGTGGGTACGCATGACTCAGAGACATGTTTCAGGCTTTAGTCATGTGAGGCAGAGGGCACCTGGTGTTAGCAGTACCTGGGGTTAGCTCACACACACACACACACACACACACACACACACACACACACGTTGGCTGTCTGTCCTTACTCTCTGTCATTCTCTAACTCTCTTTCTATCTCACACACACAACCAGCAGGCTGTTAGTATCCTCAGCGCCGGTGAGGTGGGGTGGGTGAGCGAGTCATTGAGGCAGAGGGATGAAGAGAAGAACAGCAGAGGAAGAGAAGAGGAAAGAGGGCAGGAGAGAACCGGAGGATGGTCCAAAGCAGATATTCAGACTGTGTCTGTGTCTACTTGTATGTGTGTGTGTGTGTTTTAGTTCTGTTTTTGAAAGTGTGTCCAGGGTTACCTTTGAGTTGTGTGTTTGTGTGTGTTAAAAACTCACCGCTCTGCAAGGTCTGCTTGCCTCCAGACAGCACTCCGCTGGGCAGCATGCCCGTAGGGGTCAGCCCCTTCAGGGTCAACACGTTCTCGCTCTCCTCCCTAAGAGACAGATAGAGACGGTGTGTATGTGTGTGTGTGTGACAGGTGTGTGTGGATAAAAAGACAAAAAATACAGAGAATTACAGACTTTCCCTCATTGTGCACGTGTAAAACACACAAAATGTGCTTGTGGGTTATAACACTGAATGCTGAAAGTGACAATCTGGTGACTTTTAATTAATTTCTGCAAAGGTTAAAGGAAATGCAACATTTATAGCATACTGCGCACACACACACAGGCACACACACACACACACACACACACACACACACACACACATATACAGTATGTGAACCAGAACTCAACCCACCGTAGAACGGAGAACATTTTAGCCATCTTCCCTATGGCTCGAATCTTGTTTTTGATCACCTCTTTCCTGGCTGCTGCTGCACTGGCTGGAAAAGCATCATACACAAACTCAATAATGTGATTTCTTGTCATCATCGTCACAAAAAATAGACTTTCAAAATTAGTAATGACTGAAATATGTTTCAGGCATATATTTATTCACAACTACATAGAATGAATCAAATTGCTTTAATGTCAGTGTTGAGCGTCTCTTACCGTCGAAGATCTCCTCTCCGTCGTTCACGAGTTCGTCGTCAGAGCAGATACTCAGGACATTGACCAGCATCTCAGTCACTACAGACACACAGACGCACAAACTTAGCCAAGCTGGGGACGCTTGTTGCGTGTCATTCCCCATCTCTCTCTCCCCTCATTTCCCGTCATCTCTCTGCTGCTGCTGTCCAATTAAGGCATAAAATGCCTCAAATCTGACTAAACTGTGGTTACCCACGAGTCCCTAATCCTGTAAGTAGGGGTTGTACACCTTTTTAAGCCGATCTAATTGCTATTTTTGAAGAATATTATAAAGTGGTACAAGAACCATGTACTGTAAAGTACATTAAAAGGATCTTCCCTTTAAAACTAAGAAATGTATTATCCCTCGTACCGTTTCTCCTTCATCTGTGTTCCACTTGAAGGTGAAACGGACATGATGTTGTGATTTCATCACTGCACAGACCGTGTCAAAGCTCAAGACTGATAAAGTTGTGGCTGACTTGTGCAGCACAGACTCAACTCTTCTGTCTCGTTCAGGAGGTTTTCAAAGTTCATGGCAGGACAAAGATGGACTGAGGATCTAAGATCATTTACATTTACAACAGTCGGCTACATTTAAGCTACATTTGACGGAAATGTATCATGAATATAATTTGCATTGTTATTACGAAGATGATTTCGATTTTTGCATAACATCTCTTTGTCTTCATTTATTCTACATGTGTTAACTGATCCATGACAGCTGCTATTTCACTTCACATGAGATGTGAATTGAAATGAGAAGTTGCCCAAACTGCTCAGATTTAAATTTAGCCTAAAGAAGGTGTGTTTTGATCAGCATTTCAACGAGTCTATGACTGGAGCATTTCATTATTACAGTATCACTGAAGACAACTTTGCCTTATGATGTTTTGATTAAAATGCACTCTGTGTGGAAGAGTCTAAATAAAAGATACGTGTGTGCATGCGATACCCTTTTCTCCCACGAAAGGCAGCGACCAGGTGAAGACGTCCATGAAGTTGGGCAGCCAGTAGGGGTGAGGAGAGCAGTTGAACTGACGGATGTTCATCACATTGTTCTCATACTTCAGCACCGCCGCTGGACACGCACACACACACACATACACATTATAGCCATTTCCTCTTTGGTCATACAGTAGACAATAATGTTCCCTAAATATTCATCATAAAATATCATGTTAAACATACAGTTTTACTAAAAATGTTTGCTACTTGGCTGCAGAATTTTACTGTTCAGTCTAAAATAATGGCACCGCAGTGGTTACAGCATTCTGTGTGTGTACTCTGTGTTCTGTGTGTCAGACCTTTGTTGTTGTAGACATCCAGGTAGTTTGGAGCAGAGAAGATTGTGATGAGGGAGGGAAAACCTGTAGTCTGACTCTTCCTGTACATACGATACCTGAGGAAAGAGAGACAAACAACGGCCACGTTACAACTAAAAAAGAAACACATTGTGTATGAAAACTGAGGATTTGCTTCAGAGGTCTTTAAAACCAGACAGACTGGTTGAAGGCGAGACAGCCACGCGTTTAAAAACAAAAGAAGTAGGAATCTGTGTGGGCAAAATGACAGTGAGCAGGGTACTGACAGTGTTTGAGTGGAGCCGCCAGCACAAAAATAACATTTTTAATCAGGCCCAGATCTAGTGACTTAGTCGCAATAAAAAACAAGTCTGGGTGCAATTAGTTTCAAACATGAAAACGACCTACTGAGATTAGACATGATAATGAACCCAAGCACGCGTATTTCATTTGTTCCCACAAACAAAGCACAAAAGCAGCCTCTGCCAGCTGGGTCCCTTAAGGATAGACTAATTACCAAACTCATCAGTAATCAAGAATATGGGTTATTTGTTATAAACAAATATAATCTGGGTGTGCAGCAGAATTAGTTTGCTGTTTTCTTATCAGAGGGATTCTAATATTGTCTGTTATCATGGAGGTCCAGTGTCCTGTGTAGCTTTGCCAAGGATGCGGTTCTCTCTCGGAGCCTGTGTAGAACCAGATGCCGACATGCAAATCAGTGTCATCAGCAGCAAGGCTGCTTCTTGTTTTGGTCTTCACCTATTTACAATCTTTGTCCACAGCAGGCTGCTGCGCCCTGTGTCTGACCGTGGGCCAATCAAATCAAGGCAAAGTAATGGCTTTGTATCAAACAGGCTCCTGATTGGCTGCCTGTTATACGGCTCTACCACTGTGGCACAGACCTTACATCTGTGACCAATTTGTACAATGTACTAATGTTTACGGTATACAGTTTCAACAGTTGGTATGCGATAAACCAACAAATTGAACCTTTTTATATTATGTAATAATACAATAAGTGCACTATTGTACATCAATCAAACTGCAGCTTTAAAATGTCAGAGGCATCCAACCAACATTTTTCCAGAAAAGTACAGAGTTATTTTTTCCTGGAGCGGTTTTGCTACCATCCACAATAGGTTCATTATTTTGTTCAGCAATGATCAGACCCCCCTCATTTCCTTTGCGATTGTATTGTGGGAGAGGATCAAGTTTTTATTTTTTAGATTGCATACTGATTGTTGTGAGTCTAGTTTATTTTGTCATTTTTTCCAGTGTGAACATACTTGAAACCTGCTTGGAATTAATTCTATCTCTACACTGCTGCTCGTTTCATTGCGTGAAGTCACTTCTCTTGATTGCGCAGTGTTTTAAATGAACACACACCATTTCATCTCTACATGAGCTACTATTTAGAAGTATAAACTTCTAAAGTGATAGTGTGTTTTTTGCTAGCCCTTATGCAAGTGCACTAACGCAAGTGCCCAGCTGCACAACAGATCAAATACTGTTAATGGCAGCACAACTCATAATGCAGCAATTAAGGCAGCACTATTATATTTAGAGGATTTACACTAAGATAACAGATGCCAGGGATGGATTTGTGGGTCAGAAAATTGTGTTTTTTGCCCCAACTGCTTTATTTAGACTAGTGGTGCAAACCTTACATGGCTCTTTGCCTTACCATTCTGTTTTCAAGAGGTGAGTTAGTTGAGCTGAATGTTGTTCAGGCTGCTGGTGCTCTCCGTCGGACAATCTCTAACAATGCTAATAGCATAAGTGTGGAACTTCTTTCCCCATAATGTGCCAGTCTCCTGACAAAGAAAAATAACAGCTCGGAACATGAAGTGATGAGGTAAGCCATTAAATTAAATGGAGCTCTTCTCTTTTAAGCCGGGAGAAAGGACTGAGCCGCAACAGTCAGTCAGCTTACCCGGCATCCTGTGCTTCATGCGCTCTGATGATTGACAGCAGGTTGTTGGTCTGTAGGAACTCGCACACTGCTGGGTAACTGTGGACAGAGAGAGACAGAGACACAGAGAGAAAGAGTCAGAGCAAGTGAAGCGAAGCAGTGGAAAAGAAAAAAAAAACATACTGGTGAAGAAACACGCACAAAGATCCAGTAATAACCACTTTACATAGCAAACATGTCACACGTCATTATATCAAGATCGCTGTAAACTACAAAACAGAAGGAAGTTTTAAAGACTAGCAGTGGGAGATGAGAGGGCCTCTTGTTTTCTGAAGTCGTGTCTAGCTGAGACCAGCAGGGGGCATCAGCCAGCACAAGGCAGGCATGAGCAGGGCTTATGGCCTCAGTGCTGAGGGGGCCCAGTATTCACTAGTTGGTCAATTGATGCTGTGTCTGCTAAACATAGAAAATCACTGTGTTCTCCACAGACAACATGTCACTAGGCCCCAGTGCAACACACTCTGCACGTGGGGCGGGGGGGGGGGGCAGCTACAACCATCGACTTCAGCTCTTTGTCTTTAAATGCCTCCATTTTTATTTCTTCATTTCCATCTTTCATCTTCTCCCCCACCACCACTACTATCGCCCTCCTCCCGTGTTTCTCTCCCTCTTTCTCTCACTGTATCTTAATATCACTCCATATCTGGCAGGAGTAGCCAGTCGTCATAGCAACAGAACCGTGCAGTCTCCCTGGGGATTGTGGGATATCGTTTCATGCTGAAACAGAACTGTATGCGTGTGTGTGTTTGTGCATGTGTGTGCAAGTGCTATGTTTATGTGTTTGCTCGTACATTGAATATGTGTGTGTGTGTGTGTGTGTGTGTGTGTATAAACTGGGCAAGATTTGTTGTCTCTTGTACAAATCCCAGTGATTGTTATTGGATCTTGGATGTGGTGTAACCGTGCAGGAAGCATCTCGCTCTCTCTTCTCTCGTCACCAACATCCCAAACCAACAGACTGAAGTCCTCCAAAACTTATTAGATTCCAGATTTGTAGATGAAAGTCACATCTCGCTGGCACTGGACGATCACGCGGCGCCCAGATCATTAAAACACATCGAATGAGCGGGCAGGAACACATTGGAGGATCAGTCTTATTTCTGGCTCCACGTTTCAGCTGCTAATTTCAAAGAATTTTGTTCCTCGTGTGTATTCTTTTTATCTCCTAGTATTGCATTCATTCTGGCTTGTTTGGGTATCAGGTTCATATCTCTGAGCTTCATAAGCCCTCGGATCAACAGTACTACACTATATTCACTCCCATTCAAGTTGATTTTCTTCTGAAATGAACTATGAGGACTGTTGTGTAATATTTCTGTTCAGTTGGTTCTTGTAGATGAAAGTCACATAATTTTGTCCTGTACCTGTAAAAATAGGAGCAGCCTCTGACTGTGTTGTGGCCAAAGTATTCTTGGGTCTTCTCGTTGCCAAAGTCTTCCAGGGGGTCGGCCCACAGCAGGTCGCACATGGGCCCAAATGCTGGGGGCTCCTTGAACCGGTCCAACTAGGACATGCAAAGAACACGCACACACAGAGACACACAGGAAATGATCAGCTTACAGTCAACACAAACCCTCACAAAGAAACATATGAGATACCTAACACCACACACACCAGCACCAGCACATATAGGATAAATCAGAGGGGAAAGAGAAGCAAACGCACACAAACACACACCAACACACACCAACACACACTGTCAGAGCAGAGCTTCTCCATGGCAACCCTTACCACACAGGAGGGAGAAGATGTCACACCAGCAGATTCACCATGGATACGCTGCCATTAGATGAGGAAGTGTGTCCTCGTGTCTCTGTGTTCATGCGTGTGCCTTTGTGTTCTTAATTACTGTTATACACACAGCATGTGTGGTTCACTGTATTTACTGGTTTCCTGAGGACCCTCTGCATTGACAGTACATGTGGGAATTAAGTCATAAATAAGAGTTGGTGTGTATTTATGTCGGCACTCGCAGGCGTGTTTGAGTGCTGCACTGTGCATAAGTGGATAACATGTTACATTAACGTTATTATTTTTCCTGGTGATTAAAAGAATGGTAAATGTTGCTATGTATAAAGCAGTAAAGACTGGCAGGTTGTAATGCTTTATCTTAATGTCTTAATTTAGCCCAAAACTAACTGTAACAGAAAACAAATATACCTAAAACGGCATCTTCAAGGAACAAAATGGGGAAAATGTATCAACATAAATCTGTTCTTTCAGATTTCTTGCCCATTTTATCATGTTAACATAAGAGGAAACATTTTACTTTAAACATTTACAGTCCAAAGACCATATCAATTAAATGCATTTGTTTGTCTGTCCGTCCTTCCACTCCTATAATTCATGTAAATGTGAGTTAAAGGCAGGTTAACCTCATAATTCCACTTGAGTCTGACATGGCAGCTACTGAGATCTGGTAAGCTAGGTACGTTTAGCAGTTAAAGCCATGTCTTCTCTCCGTTGGAGTTGAATTCAGCCACGGCCACATTTAATTATACGGAATTACAAACTTAGAATTACTAAGATATCAGATCCTCAAATAGAAACCTTTATTTGCAGGCTAGGTAAATTTAATAAGTACATTTTGTTTGTTAGCCGCTAGCTAGTCGGAGCATTTATTACTTCATTCCCCCCCTCTCTTTCCCCACATTCCCTGTTTTTCTCCACTGTAGCTGTCAAATAAAGGCACACAATTCCCAATAATTTAAAATTATACATAAAATAATTCAAATTTATTTAAAAACGCATAATATATATGCAGTAACCCAGATTCAGATCTTAACTCATTTTGACTGCGTTTTGCCCGTATTGTTGATTCAACATTGGATGTGCGTGTGCCTCTTTTCGTACCTTCTTGATGTCGTCCAGCGTGTGGATCTCTGGTGAAAGCCCCCCATGCACACACAGGAACTGCTGGTTCATCAGGGCTGCCAGGGGCAGGCAATCAAACGCCTCCATGCAGGAGTCATACACCTGCTCCGAGTACTTGATCTTACCTGGAGGGGGTTAGAGGGGTGGAGAGATATTTCAAGGGTTGAGACAAAGAAGGGCCTGAATTGAGTTTTGACAGCCACCATTCTCGCTAACGTACATTCAGTCCCTGTCGCTCAGAGTGTGACTGTTACATATCGCACACAAACACAATGCAACAAGGAACACGGGGAACAAACAAACATGGAGCTTCTACATCTACGGATATAAAGAACTCAGTCAAAGGCTAATGGCCTCCGACAGACACGTACGGTTCCTCTAAAAACATAACTCAGTTCACTTGGGTGTAAAGGCGGTAATATGTAGGATTTTCTCATAGCGTGTTATTAATTTATACAGACATCTCTTCTCCGGCGCTCCCATATGACACAATTCTCTCCTCTCTCATGATTTAGAAATGCTACTTCCCAGAGAAGAAATGTACATATGCAGACAACATATGGAAGCGAAGACTCCAGCTCTGTTCCAGTGAACAAAATCTTGACCCAAATATAAGCATGAAGCAGCAGAGGCAGATTTTTTTTTGCTTTATGAAAAACTCCTTTTGATTTGACAGCGATATCAATAAAGACATCCAACACGCGGCATCTTTAAAGTACATTTCGCACATGGGCGTAACAATACATCTGACACAAAACAATATCACAGGATTAAAATAGCTCAAAGGAGATCGGAGGAGAGAGATAGAAGAGAAAGAAAGGAGAGAGAAGGGTGGATTTCGTACGAGCGCAGGCAAGGAGGAGAGCAAATGATAATTTCATAAAGAGAGGAGAGAGATTGATGGGGGGAGACAGGAGAAGGAGAGGTTAAGAGCAGTGAGAGGAAGGAGAGGAGACGGCGAGGGACGAGGAAAGAGAGATGGGAAGGAGAAGGAAGAGTGTGAGGACGACACGTACACAAATCAAAGGCAGTATTGCAGAGTACCACTGTACAGTAGCCAGCATTTCTGTGTGTGTGTGTGTGTGTGTGTGG
>NW_022281874.1:0-9370 GCF_004355925.1 Anarrhichthys ocellatus | reverse complement strand
AGTAGGTAGCCCCGTATCGGGCCAGAGAACCCCCCGGATCTAACACTTGGCGCCCGAACAGGGACTCGACGGAAAAAGAGTACGTTGAGTCCAAGGAAAAGAATCCTGGCGGCCGAGAGAAGCGGCCGTTCGTGTACGAAGGACCCGAGGAGGAGAGACTTGGTTGGAAGTAATACTGCCCAAGCCTCAAGAGAAGTTCGACTGCGAGACATCCGACGCATCGAAGCTGTGCGTGGTATTCACAAGCCAGCACAGGAGAAGCCGCAGACATCGGAGGAGCATCGACCAGACTCATCCGACACTGCAGAGGGGCCAGAGCCGGAACCCATCCCTACTCAACGGCCGACGAGGGGCTTTGGGAAGAAGGCGACTCGAGACAACAAAGACAAAGACTAAGATGGCAGACCAGCAGAAAAGACCAGATGACCAAGGACCCAGCCCGGCACCGGACGGCACTCAGCGGGATGAGCCAGAGACGACGGGGGACCTGTCGGAGGGATCGGCACCGGACTGCGGGAAGGACCAGAGGGGCGACGAGGCTGGGGGAGCGGCATCTGGAGGAACAACACCAGACAAAGACAAAGGCAAGAGCAGCCTGCGACACCAGGTCATCCTGCACGGCAGAGGATGGGCCACCTGGGACACCTCTGTCCAGTAACACCTCATCGGGCTACATCCAGAGGAGGACATGGCGACGGTTGGGGAAAACGTAGACCAACTGTGCTCAGAGAAAGGGGGTTATATGGCTCCCCAACTCCTCTCAGGGATGGCTGTCGCGGTGGTACGGTGTCCAGATCGGCCGAAAAGATCAAAAACCAAGAAAGAAGTGGGAGAATGGCTGGCCTGGTGGCTTTTGGTGCTTCAAACCCTCACGGGTAGAATCGTCACCGTGATAAGCCCCTCACCAGATTTTGATGCCATTGTAAAAATGCTGGCAGCAGAGATAGGAGCGGGTGAAGTTATTATAAAACCATCAGTAAAGGCTACACCCCGCTACAAAGAAAACCAAAAAGAACGAGAAGATATAGCTCGCTATGTACAAAGCATGGACTGTTATGTCGAACCAGAAGATGAAACCTGCATCCACGGGGGGACTGAGACCCCAGCAGAGGCCTCGTCCGAAAGTGAATCTGACGACTCAAAAGAAGAAAAAGCGGACGAATCGGGAGAGGAGGAAGACTCGCTGTTGAGCAGAAGCGGGAAACAACTCGCACACACATCGGCCTTTACTCTAGGGATCCCCACTCTAGTGCGAAAGAAACTGGAGGGCATGGACGACCAAGAGCCGGAGCAGCACAAGAAAGAGACGGGGAAAAAGAAACACCCTAATGTTCCGCGACAGGACGATCTCCTCCCGCCGCTAAAGAAAATGCCCGAAGGCACCAAGAAGTATGCCAACCAGACCGGGATAACAGCCTACAATCATTTCGGGGAACCCTGGGACATTGAGGGCCATGGATTGGTAGTCTTGACTAACGCCAATCTGAAACCTCATCTCAGCCGGTTCAGAAAAGCCCTGATGCGTCACGGAGGAGCTCTGTACAAAAAAGAGGTTGAAGAAAGGCTCAACAGCTATCGGAAAAAGAACACATCAGTAGTGGTTACAAGTGGGGGAGAATCAACCTACTTTGCCATACTGCATGTACCAATTGAAGGGTACCAGGTCCGGCGGCCTACCATGGGAAGTGGCCGAAGCCATGAGAGTTATGAACCAACTGATGAAAGTCGGACACGGCTGGAGTCATATCCAAGAGTTGGTCATCATCACCTCGGTAGCACAATACCAGGAGAGAAAGGAGAGAGTACTGAGACCCCTCCTGATGACTGAAGGACCCAACAACTGGAGGGCAGGAAAGCCCAAATACGAAGACGAAGAAGCCCCTATTGCCAGGGCAGTGCGACCCCGACTCCCCTCAAAACCAGACCCACGAAAGGAACAAGATGAAGGGGGGAGTTACCTAGAGTTGACACCGGGACCATCAAGCCGAGAGATGAGATCACCACGGACCAGCACAAGCCAGGAGAAACCCTCGAAGAAGAAAGAAACACCAACCGCCATCTCACGAGGGGTAGCCGTGCAAACCGAGGTAGAGACTCCTGTGACAAGACGATCAGAAAACGCGGGCACAAGCCCAGCAGAATCCTTAGGTCTGCAGAGAATGAAATACAAAAGTACCGGAGAAGGGTCCATAAGGTTCATGAGCCAGGGCCAAAGTGGGGCAAGTCTCAGAACACCGGTGAGGACACCCGAAGCGACCCATCCAGCGCCCCTCACACCACCACCAGAGGAAGGGAGCGAGTCAGACTCCGCAGCCAACGACTCAGACGAGTCAGATGAAGAAGAGACGGTGCCAAGCCTGACCTCGATCGAATACGAGGCGCCTGGAGGGGTGAAAGATCTGAAGCAAGGGAGCAGAAGAGGCCCAAAAAACCCACTGCCCCTTCTGTCGGTGTACTCAGCCTCACGGGGTCTGGCCAGAGATGACCGATATGGGCCCATGACGACCAAGGACGGGAGACAAGCCTATGCTCCAGAAGTTGGTCAAACAGGCTACGATGTTCCGGAAATGTGGACGCATGACCTCGAGGGACTGAAGGGGGTAATGGTATACGCCACAAAAGGAGAATGGGCAAATTTTCTGATGACTCCAACCTACGGCTCCCTCGCAGCCTGCACAAAGCTGACAAGTAATTTCCGCACGGGCTTCCTGGCAGTAGTATATGATGTTATGCTACGACGGTTGAAGAAAGCAGCCTTCAAGTTGGCCCAGGAAGAAGAAAAGGCGCGGCAACAAGACATCTCGGACAGCGAAGAAGAGCAGCCGGGAGCGGGGCCGGGTTCAAAACGAAGCAACAACCTTGCCACAACTGAAGGAAACGTCGGGTTAACAGAGATGCAAGCCTCCACCCAGAGCTTTAACGAGTTCAAAAAGATCAAGGCGATGGTGGCGAACAAAGACCCGAAGGAGTCGGTACAAGAATACTTGACGCAGAAGTGGCTCATGGTGAAGTCCAGCTCCACAAATGATGAAGCGAAGAGACTGTGGTTGGCCCATGTGACGGACCAACCCATGGGACCCGAAGAAACTACGGAACAGCATTACCGAAGATTGGTGCTGGAGGATTGTGAGGATGAAGAGTCACAGATTGAAAAAGCGAGGAAAAGCTTGGACAAAGGGCAGACTCTCACCCAGGCGTGGTACGCCTTGCGACAGGCGATCCCGCCAGAAAGAAGTGTGCAAGCCCTTAGAAAGCTGACAAAGGGTCTCATGAATGATATCGATTTTGTGACCCTGAACATCAAAAAGAGTACTACAGAACAAATCCAAGAAACTGTAAGAAAATGGGATTTGAAGAAGAAACACTTTGACGAGAAAAGAGAGAAAGGAAGCCAACCGAAGCCGGCAGCTCCTAGGCCCTCATATGACAACGCGAGGCCGCCCGAGGGGCCAGGCCCTTCACAAACACCAAGGAGACAGCCCGGAGGATTCCAAAGGGCACCGCAAGGCTTCCAAAGGCAACAAGGGTTCCAAGGACAAGGCGGTTTCCCGAAAGCCCAGCCGCAACAACAAAGGCAGGGGCCGAGGCCCCCACCAGCCAATAAAAGTGGGGCCGGCTATCTCTCCTCGGAAGATTACAACAAGTTGACAACAGAGCAAAAACAGGCCCTTCGTGTCTCCCGCATGGATGCAGGGAGCGAAGGGCCAAGAAAGTAATGGCTGAGCAGGCGCGGGTCACAGTGGAGCATGCTTACTGGGTTGGAGATGACATCTATACCAACGTGGATGGAATCCCCTACCAGATAGACTCCGGAGCTGAAGTGTCGATGACCCGCAAAAGCCTTAAAACAGAAGGACACCTGACAGTTGAACTAGCAGATGGAACCATCAAAAAGGTCCCTTTTGGGATCTGGAAAGGAATTGTGTGGGCTCTAGGACCCTACAATTTGATGACAATAAAAGACTTAAAAGGGCTGCATGGAAGCCCAGGAATCAGAGGTTCAGTGAAAAAACGACTAAAAGCCCTGGGGGCAAGATTGATCCACCTGGGATCAGCAACAAGGCAATGGTACAAACCAGTGGACATTCCAGCGGTAAGCGAGCAAAAGATAGAAGAAAGCGACTTATCCCCGGAGGGAAAAGAAACGCTAAAAGACATCCTATCAAAGGCTGGAGTGGCTCGGTTCAAAAATGACTGTGGGGACCTGGGGGTGAAGTATACCCACAACATAGAAGGAGGTGTACACCCGCCCGTCCGCCAGTATCCACTGAACCCTGGTGCAATTGCAGAAATGGACCTGATCGTCACGGAACTGAGCGACTTGGGAGTAGTGTGAGAGGAGCCATATCCCATCACCAACAGCCCAATACAGGCAGTCAAGAAGCCTGAATCGTCGGGAGGGGGATGGAGACCGGTCATCAACTTCAAGGCTCTCAACCGCAGAACTGTCGCCAACCGTGCCAGCCTGATCAACCCCCAAGGGACGCTGAAAACTCTGAGACTGAAGAAGTACAAATCCTGCATAGACCTGGCAAACGGATTTTTCTCACTGAGGCTAGCCAAAGCCTCCCAAGGCAAGACGGTGTTCACCCACAAAGGTAAATCGTACGTCTGGGAAAGGCTGCCACAGGGCTACAAAAACTCTCCAAACGTTTTCCAGTCAGCCGTAATGGACATACTGGACGGTTTGGAAGCAACCATATACATCGATGATGTATTCATTGCAGATGACACAGAAGAGGAACATCTGGCGAAATTGAGAAAAGTGGTTGAGCGGCTTACGGCGGCAGGATTGAAACTAAATCTGAAGAAAGGCCAATTTGGACAATTCCAAGTGAACTACCTGGGGTTCCAGGTCTCTACTGACCTGGGACTCTCAGACGGATTTCGGGGAAAAGTGGAGCAGATCGACCCACCTACCTCGCTGAACGAACTACAGAAGGTGCTGGGACTCTGCAACTACGTTAGGGACCATGTCCCGAGCTACCAGAAGTACGCCAGACCAGTTTATGCCAAGTTGAGAAAAGGAGATCCTGAGGACCACCAGAAGTGGGAATGGACAGCGACGGATCAAACAAACTTGGAAAGCCTGAGGACAGCCATCAAAGGAGCTTTGAGGCTGGAGCCACGAAGTCTGACAACGAAGCTGGTGGCAGAGGTCAGTTGCAACGAGGACGATGCAGTGATAAAAGTGAGCAACGAGGGTGCGGGGATAGTGACGTTGTGGAGCTATACCCTGTCCTCCGTGGAAAAGAAATACCCTGCAGAAGAAAAGGAGTTGGCAGTCCTGGCAAGGTATTGGAGTACCCTGAAAGATCTAGCCCAAGGGCAGGGCATCAGGGTCCTCACCCAGAGCCAGGTCCATCGATTCCTGCGCAAGGCCACGGTAGAGAGCACAAAAGCAACGAACGCCAGATGGGGTCGTTGGGAAGACATCCTGCTGGATCCGGACCTTGAGATCGGCCCTGCACAGCCCGCAAGCAAGAAAAAGACGCAACCAGACGACACACCACCTGAACCGTCGGAGTGGACTCTATACACCGACGGGTCGAGGAAAGGACAAGACGACAAGGCCTACTGGGGGTTCATTCTCAAGCAGAAAGAGAAGGAACGCTCAAGACAACGAGGCCAAGTCCCCGGTAGTGCTCAGACCGGGGAGGTAACAGCGATTCTGGAAGGTCTGCTCGAATTAGAGAGGAGAAGGGTGAAAAGAGCCAGAGTGATAACAGACAGTTATTACTGTGCTCAGGCCCTTAACGAAGACCTGTCCATATGGGAAGAAAATGGTTTCGAGAGCGCTAAAAGCAAAAAAGTGGCTCACGAAGACCTATGGAGGAAAATAGCCGAATTAAGGCTAACCATGGAGCTCGAAGTGGTGCACCAGAGGGCCCACATACGAGCAGGAACTCACTGGCAAGGAAACGAAGAAGTGGACCGTTTCGTCCAGATGAGACAAGTTGTCTTTGTTGGGATCGAGAAGTGGGAAGAATTGCCCAAAGGAAGGGTAGTCCCAGAAAAGAACGTGAAGGAAGTGGTGCAGGCGGTGCATGGAGCACTAGGACATGCAGGCACCGTTCCGACGCGAAGGGAACTGGAAAAGCAGCGACTCTGGATTCCTGAAAGAAAAGTCCGACGAATCCTAAAAGACTGTGAGTTGTGTGGTCGATACAACGCAGGAAGGAGAGGACAAAGGGTGGGAGGACTCACCATTAAAAGTACCGTTCCCTGGGGTTCAGTATGCATGGATGTGGCAGGACCCCTAGGGGTATCGGGGAAGAACGGAGAAAAGTACCTGTTGGTGCTTGTGGACTCGATGTCAGGATACGTGACCACAAAGGCGGTGAGAAAGGCTAATGGCAACAGCGTTGTTAGCATGCTGGACCAAGTCTGTGGCTACTTAGGCGTGCCTAAGGAGCTCAGGACGGACAATGGCACACACTTTCGCAACGCCAAGGTGGACCAATGGTGCCAACAGAATGGGGTAATGAGGATTTTCTCTCCCCCATACACTCCCCAAGCCAACGGGGTGGTGGAAAGGACCATTGGTTTGGTGAAAAGTTGGATTGGGAAAAATGCCAACACCAGGGAATGGAGCACTAAGACCCTGGACATTGCCAGGGCCTTGAACGACCGCTACCGAAGTGACAGGCCCTCCCCAGCGGAGGAGCTGATGCACCGCCCCTTCACATCACAGGAGGTAGGGCGGGGCTTGGAGGATAAAGAACCCAAGCTTGAGCAGAAAGTCCCACTTCGAGTAGGACAGCGAGTCTGGATCAAGGCTCAGGTCGGTGCACCGGCCTCTGCAGTCAAAGCCAAGTACGACAAATCCGACATAATAGTGAAGATTTTGGACAGCAACACCGTTCAACTCAAGAAGAAAGGAATCCAGGGAGTGGAGCAGCTGAAGCCAGTTCCACACTAGGAGAAAACTAGGAACTCAAGAATGGCCACTAACATACAAGGTTTACCACCCTACGTCAGAGTGGCCACTGTCAAAGGGGTGGTTACCATGAGAAGGAGTACTACGGGGGTCTGGGCAGGCAGAGCCCTGATGAAGTTGGAGTATGCGAAGAGAGGATTTCTCTCCGGAGAAAAAGAGATAATACAATGGAGAGAAGTAAAAAACGACTGCGTGGTCTGCATGATGCCGACCACCCTGCTTGTTCTATGGGAAGGACCCGGGAACCAGAAGCCGGTTCGGGTTACCGGGAGGAGAAGAGAGTTCAACAGTATGCACCATAAGCCGGTGAAGGTTATGGATGCCTACGTTTGCGGCAGGTGCCGAGTGGAGATGTTGCCCAGGTTAACCATCATCACCCAGTGGGACCTACGAGGGGAGAAGCCAAGCTTTAGGGACTGCTTCTGCCAGTGGGACGGGGAGCGGCTGCACCTCTGTGGATCATGTGCCCTTCTCCAGAGAAATGGGGGGATGGTGCAGGCTGGTATGGCAGAAGGATGGCAGGTGAGAAAGTTCATTGAGCCCCTGCAGACCTTGGCACCAGCCTCATGGGACTCTCGGGCTCCTGAGACTGTTCTTGAACCAGTTTGGGAGGGGTCCGGGGTACCCTCTGCACCATCTCTGGACCAATTGGAGGAAGAACCACTGGACGATGGTGAAGGCCGGAGCGCTGCACCAAGGGGAACTTGGAGGGAGATAGTATGGAGGAATTGGCCATACAGCCCAGCTCAGGCAGAGGTCGTCTACCCACCGCTGGCTGCAGTGCAGGTTCCTGCTGCCTTCAGAGTTTATCGCGACCCTGATGAACCAGGGTATAGCTCGCTGGCAGCCGGGTTGCCAGATTGCAGACGAGACATGGCGATAACCCACGGCTGGATGGGGCCCTGGGAGCTCACTTCCTGGAACCGGTTAATAGAGGAAGTTTTCTGTGACCAAAATGCCCAGGTACAGGAACTAGCCGGGGTGCCAAGGGAAGACGGAGTCCGAGGCACGAATCTCCATTATCAAGTCACCAACCTGGATGCTTTTGGCCACTCAGGGGCCAGGGCAAAAGAGAAAAGTAAGATCTTTACAATCTCCCCGGAGGGGTGGCAAAGAGACGGAGTCATACAAATACCCGGCTCATGGGTGGCTAGAGCGGCTACGCCCACATGGCCTGAGCGGACAACGCGCGTGACGGTGAGGACCGTGATGGTCCCATTCATCGGCGTATTCTCCCTTGGGGTTGTTTTGACCAGAGTGGACGAGGCGTGGCCTCCACCGGAACAACGCGCAAGATCTAGAGGGTTTAAAGCCTGGGCCCGGAAGGCGTTTCACAAGTCAAGCTCTGGAGGAAGAAGAGATAGAAGCAAGAGCGAGTAGAAACATAATTGAAGAAAAAGGAAGTTGATTGTTGCGATGTCGCACCCAAACCAAAAAGGCAAACAAGGACGGAAAAGGAAAAAGAGTTCCTCTGATTCCAATACACCAGTAAGACCATATATTAAATTACCTAATGAAAGAGTCTACCTCGACAAACCAAAGAGAGATTTTTTATACAGAAAAGGATTCTGTGGGTCCGGAGCGTATTTTTGCAGCAATGGCGAGTACCAAAGATCCCCAGACCTACGAATACCAGGGAAGGGAGACTTACGGAGGACCATACGGAACGGCTGGGACCTCCAGTACGATAGAGTTTTAGTCATGCTGACTTGCCCATGGTTGATGCAGCCGGTCCCCTGTTGTCCTGCCTCGTCTCCCTGGATCTTGAACACCACTCACCTAACGGTGAAAGGGAAACATCTGAAATTAAGGTGGGGACCTAACTACGCTGACCATTTGCAAGATGAATATGTCGAGATTTGGCTGGGTGAGGAGGTGATTTGGACAAACAGCCCAATTATGCGGCGCCGAACGGCTCTGCACGTTAAAAACAAAAAACGTTGTGTCATTGAGAATCACGACATGAGGTTACATACTGTCCATTACTGCCTGCCTAGTCCAGGCCCGCTAAATCCGAACCCAGACCTACGGATGATGAATATGCCATACACCAAGGTCAGAAATTGGATGCACCTCCAGCAGAATCACTCCGACCTATGGGCAAAAGTAACGGAGCTCCAGACGGAAGAAGGAGAGCCCCTATTCGCAGCACTCGTCCAAGTCAGAAACTATATTTCACCGGAACACAAGGAGGGGTACAGACGGCTGACCTGGCGTGCGGATGACGATGGAGACTGCATCGGGCCACTCCCACAGCCACAGTCGCTGGTCGTCACCTACTATCGATGGGTGTGGAGAGGGCTGGACGAAAGAATAGGACACCACCCCTCAGTGCTATATCATCGACTCCTGAGGGGAAGGGTTGTTCAGACTGACCCGGACTCGCCTCCGTACTTCAGCTCCAGCCATCACGAACCGACAACGGACCTG
>NW_022281873.1:0-9374 GCF_004355925.1 Anarrhichthys ocellatus | reverse complement strand
TGTGGTCTTTGCTTCAATTAACTGCTGCACACTCAATCTGCCCTCCCTCTGGAATAACAGTAGTCACAGTTTCCTGGCATTAACAGGACATCACAGAACATTGTTATCCTCCTTGTTTGTCGGGCACACATGCTTAATTAACTGTGAAGAAAAGCTTTATAGGAGGAAGTAGACGTTCAGTGCCAGAGGGGCTATCATGTTGCCACAGAAACAGCTCAGAGGACACTCAGTGAACTACTTCTGTCAGAAATCATCAGCTTCTGGTAATACTCAGACTGCCATGATGGAAAGAAAGGGGATTCTTTTTTTCTTTTTTTTTGTAGAAATGAAAGTTGGAAGCATGTTGTTAAGAGCTGCATTCATGACAACCACGAGTTAAATTATAGGAATTTTCAGGCTTAAATAAATAAGAACGTTTAGATCATTTAAAATATAGAGTAACGAGAGACACTTAGGTGACCGCATTTTCAAAACATCCAGTTTTCAGTGGGCACATTCAGTTCAAGTAATAACAGCACTCTCTGAATGACAGTTATGAGGTTTACCATGACAGCATCAATAGCTGTCTCAGGTTGTGGTGAAAAATAATCGACATTAAAAACAAGCTGGTGTAACAGCACATCTGCTCTGTGTTTCCTCCTGCCAGGCAGAACCTCCAAAGAAGCCGTCCAACTGGCGCAAAAAACATGATGACTTCATCGCTACCATCCGGGCTGCTAAGGTCATCACTCAGGTCATGAAGGATGGCGGACCATTACCTCCACCTCCTCCTCCTACTTATGACCCAGGTAACACATAGATGAATTAAGCAAGGAAAGTATTTATTTTAATTTTTTTTGAAAGTAGGAAACTTTACAGACAAATTATAAAGATGGGCTGGAAATGTTTCTGCCTCAGAATGTTGAATCCCAAATATGTAACTTCTTGAGTTTGCAGTTGCAAGAGAAAAGAAAAACACACGTACAGGCAGACCTTCCCCACTTAGCAGTACTTACAAGTCTCTCTATATACTGGATTCAGGTCACTTGAGAGGTTTTATGTGTATTTTCTCACTAACCTGTCTTGTCTTCAGACTATGTCCAGTGCCCTTGCTGTGACCGGAGGTTCAACCAGGGTGCAGCTGACAGACACATCAAGTTCTGCCAGGAGCAGGCTGCCCGTATGCCAACCAAGGGCAAGTTAGGAGATGCCAAGAAGCCTCCTGGTCACACACCGGTACACACATGCACACACCGCACCGCTACATTTGTGTGCACACAGACTATTTGTGTTTCTGTTGGAAAATACTATTTTACTTAAGTTGACTTTGGTTGAATTTTCTAAATTACATTTTCTTACATTCATTTCTCATTGCAAATCTGGTTGTTCTAAACATAAAACATTGAAAAGTGCACTGCAAAATGTGACAGTATGAAATATTGTTTATGACACATTGCACATGCAGCTTTCATCTCATAATTAGAACAGCTGTGTTTACCCACAGTATTCATATCGATTAGAGCGTATGTGTAGATAGCTACGCAGCCAATTCTGCCTCTCATGTTATTTACAATTCTTTACGATTTAAGGAGTGCTGTTTGTGAATTCATAATTGCCCTTTTCCATTATTACCATTGTTAGACGCCCGCTTTGCAGCAGGCGTAGAATTACCGGCAATTTGGAAGCCAATAAAAACAGCAGGGTCCAATAATGAGAAAACATTGTTTCCCAGTCGGCCATCTTTTTAAATATTTACTGTGGATCCATGTTTTCAACTCTCAAATTTTCTTCCTCACAACAGTTAACAACACATTTTTACACCGGTTTGTAAAGCCGAACCATACTCCATGCATTGTACATTATGGTCTGCCCTTGTTTATAAAAACTATAGCATAGTGATGACCTGTGTGTCCGATCCCTATTTCTCTGTCTCCCAAGTAATGTGACTGTGTTGATGCTTTGCATCCCATGACCTCCGTGGCTAATGTTTTGTTGTTTTATGTAGGCTACTTGTTTATTTTCCATTCTCTCTCTCTCTCTCTCTCTCTCTCTATCAGTCCAAGCCTCCTGCCCCTGTAAAGAAGGCCAACTCTCCTGCTGTGTCAGCCATCCCTTCAGCCTCCTCTCGTTTACCCCAGAGATCAGGCCTTGGACAGCTCTCTGGTACAGGCACAGCTCTGTTGATCGTGCATCGTGGGGTGTTGTGTTCATATCTGACAGTTCTGTATATTTGTGACATTTTTTTTTTTTTTTAATGAAATGACTCAGGCTTCTCTTTTCTCTCTTTTGCTCCAGGGATCCCATCTAGTAAGGTCTCTTCTGCAGGTTCAGTGAGGAGCAATCCCTCTGGCCTCACAAGCCCTCCATCAGGGTCAGTGCTCACTCACAGTGCTCATGTGAAGCTATGGTTAACACTATGATTGACTTAATTGATGGCTTCATAAGAATAACGGGTTACATCTATGAATACAGTGGGTCAACTCACATGTGAGTTTTGAACCTGAAAATTCCAGTTTTAAACTCTAAACTGTCTTTACAAACCCAAGTGGTTTGCACTTTACACATGCTTGTCTTTCTCCTCCTTCTGTTTGTCCTCTCAGTGTGGGAAGTAAGACTCGAGGTGGGAGCTCCGGCTATGGCTCTGTGAGGACCCCTCAGTCGGGAACGGCAATCAACAAGAAGAAAGTAGACACCTGCATATCTAGGTGAGCCAGTTCACTAATAGGTTTGCTAAAATATAAACACGAGAATGAATCAAAACAAACTACCATACAGTTGATGTAAACTCTCCTTCCCTCTTGTGCTTTATCGGAGTATTGCATACAGATCGAGGACATTCCGGTCCCATTCAGTAACTTTAGTTTATACAACAGGTTACTGAATGGCGCTTAATTGTGCGCAGTCTAGCGCATAATTATGATGTCAATAATAATGCAATCTGTACAGCTACAGGTTCTGTTTACTTGGGTGATAGTAATGCTGACACTTAATACAAATGAGGCTAAAATATGTCACATACATTCACCATGAAGTGCTTGAAGTACACCTTGTAGGAAAGCTTCAGCATTTTATCATCAAACTGACATGTTAACACTAAAATATTGACTTAATTTGAAGTTATGTATTTGTTTGCATATTGTACTATCTCAACTTAACTGAAATAATACTCATAATACAGTGAGCAATGTGTTTAAAGTATTTAAAATCCCTACATTATTTAAACCCTTAATAATCTGTTATCAACAGTATCATCAGCCCTGCACTAAAGCATCACGAATAACAACGTGATGTACTTGGTTTCTAACGTTGCTGCTTGGTCATCTTTGTTGAATTTCGCAGGAATGACGTGGTTGACAATGGTGGGATGCGGAGCAAGTCCTGTCATGCTTGTGGGACCAAGTACCCGGTTGAATCCGCCAAATTCTGCTGCGAGTGTGGAGTCAGGAAGATGTGTATCTGATGGCGGTCAGGAGAGGGAGAAACTAGAGATGTATGGGGATGGCACTGGTATTCAAACTAGCACTGGAGAGGTTTGACAAAGCTAATCAGTCTGTATTTTCACGCTTGTGGGTCTCATTTCACGGCAGTAAAGTGGTGTAATCGTCGGCAAAATACCCCACGGTGCAGTGTCATGGAATCTGCTGGTCCATGCCACTTTATTCACATTTCTTCAGTGCTTCCTGCTTCATAGTATACCATTTGTGATTAGTACACACCATAACCTACAATTAATTTTGCATTTAGTCACTATGATTGCTGTGTATTGCGGCTGATGGCATTTAGTGGCAAAACTGATACAGCTGGTATAAAGTTATGTTAAACTGTGTTACGGTTCATGATATCATCAGCTGATGTGGCTAATGATACAGGAACAAGCCATTCTGCTGGTACAGCACCGCGGCTGATTCCACCACATGAAGATTATTGCCGTGAAACTAGAGTAATCATTTTATTACTCATTTTATTGTTGTTGGACAATAATTATGTTTATCAGAGTCAATATCAGCAACTGAAAGCCATTGGTGCATCCTTAGAAGAGAGTACAGATGAGTGAGAGATTGGCTAAAAGCGAAGAGGTGGGTTGTAAAATGTGAACGAGGAGGTAATGGGTTAGTGTTGGGTGACTCATTGGAGGGTGGGTGTGATTACCCGCGTATCTCAATCCCCAGTCAACCGTGATCTGAAATGCATTCCTTAATCCCAAAAATATGTTCTTATTGAAGTGCAATACGATTGACTACTGAAGAAAACAGTGTGGTTTTTGTTAAAGGAAGTGTGTTGTCATTTTTGGAAAGACATCGCCTTGTTTCAGCAGACCAGTCCAAAAATGAACCAGCTGTTATAAAGAGGTCAGTGCTCCCTTTACGGTACCTTTCACAGGCAACATTTGTTTCCAGCTGTCTTAATGTTACCCCTCATAGGCCGGACTTCTCTAGACAAATGTAGCATTAACTCAAACCCGTTTATTCCCCCTCATTTTATACAATGCAATTAATTATTTATTTTTCATTTTACTGAATGAACAATGACTGCATCTCTTTTGTTAATGCTTTATGGAATTAAAATGTTTTTCTCTGGAGTTGTATGAAACCTAACTGCACATGGATGTGTTGCCGGTTTTTTTTCCTTGAAAGCTTTTCTATTCTGCCAGTATTCAGTGAATTTAGGTATTTAGGGTCAATACAGCAACACTACAGTCATGTAAAATGCCCTGTACGGGTACTGTTGATCTCGCTCCTTGATACGACTCTTATATATTACCCCACACAGTTCATTTACAGGTGGGACGCTAAGGAGGAAAAGCCTCTCCTTGAGGTTGCCTATTTTATATTACATTACAGTCATTTAGCAGACGCTTTTATCCAAAGTGACTTACAATTCAGATTTTATCACATTTCTACACCGTAGGCACAGCTACGGGAGCAATTTTGGGGTTAGAAGTGTCTTGCTCAAGGACACCGACATGCGTGGAGCGGAGCCGGGGATTGAACCGCCGATCCTCTGATTGAAGGTCGGCCCTGCTATCCACTTAGCCACAGTCGCCCAGATGCCCATATGTAATGCTCATTAACCCTCACACTCTTAAGAGTGATTAAGTATGATAATCTTTGAGTCCTTTGAGAAGTTGTTAAGTTTCAATAAGCCAATTGTATTTATGTTGCATGACAAATGCTTAAACAGGCTGGACAGGTGTGCTTTCCTGCGCTGATACAAAAGCTGTTAGCCTGGATACAGATGACATGTATATCCACCATCAATAAATGTCTATGAAGACGGCTGTGACAGCAATTAACTACATGATAATGCATTATGTATGGTCAATGACAGGACCAGAAAATAGCTGTTGGGGCAAAAGCTGCATGCTGATATGTTTTTTTTTTTTTGCATTTCTGATACATACAAATGAACAAAAGGCCTATTCAAAAATGATATAAAACTACACATTTGGCTCCCCAATCTACAGCACAGTGCTGATAGGATTAAGCAGGCAGACAGGCATCATTAATCAAAGCACCAGGTGAGTTTGACAGGAAAGCTTCTTGGACGTTTCCCAGAACCGAGCCAGGTGTGTGTGAGCTGAACTCAGCCATCCGTGGCAAGATGTGCTTTTAACACATCAATCACACTCTGATTAATCAACACTATCATTTTAAGGAGAGTACGAATGACTTGACACACAGCCTAGAACAACACCCAGACAAACGAGAAATAAGAAAAGGTGTGCCAGCGCTAGTCATTCCACTCCAAAGTGAAAGTAAAACTGTATTTGAGCACCTTAATATATCCTGCTTATGCTTGAGCTGTCATTGCTAAGTGCAAGTAAAGGTCATAGCATATTCTCTGCAAACTAATGGCTGGAAAACATAATTTTAGCTGCATGTTTGTAGCTTTACATTTTATAGTTCACCATTTTGAACGCACCTTCCGCCATCTAAGAGCTTCCCTGTGCCGTGCATCGTGCACCCTTTGTCGAGTCCTTAAGACATTCTTCTGCACATAGAGTTCACCATGTTGGACGACCATGGGACATTATTTTCCAGTTAGCTAAATAGCTTGTGTTTGTTTAGCTTGGAAACTTATCTGAAGAGTCAGTAGTCACGCAACATCCAAAACAATTGCAAGAGAGATATACTGGTACTTGACAAGATATATAGCTTAAATGAAGTAGAAGCTTCCTCTTGCACAATCCAATGAAGGACTGCGTAACTGGAAGGAAGTGCGAGTTCTTTGCTTCACAATTAACTTGGGTTTGGTCCCAGGTCTATTTGTATAGTGTTCAGTATCTCGTAGCATTTGGTCATGGCAGACATGATTGCCTCGGCTTTGCAAAGTGTTTTAGTCTCCTTCCTGCTTATTTTCTGCTTGTTTCTTCTGTGTTGCGTTGTCCTCATCGTCGACCTTACGTTGGGTTCTTTGGTCTGGTCAACAGAAGTCAACACACAAACACAATGTGCAAATTAGTGTTGAGTCCTTATAATGTGCTGAGTTTAGCTCCATGATCTCATGAACATCGGTTCGGTATAATGCTAAATCATAAAGTGATATGCTTTATCACTGCAATACTCGTCTTATTAATGCTTATTTATCTCTTGTCAACATAAAGTGACTCTCTCCACGGTCTTTCTCAGACAAATCAAAGTCTGACCTTTTGACAACCCTGACTGCAATCACAAAATACTATTCTGCTTCTACCATATATGGGGTTTGATCAAAGTACATTGTGTTCGTCAAATGCAAAGGGCAGCCTCAAAAAAAAGTTCCAAACCAACCACATGAGCCAGTATTTTAAACTTGTACTGGTCTGGCGAAGCCTGAGGCTCTAAAGAGGCCTTGGCTCCGCTGTATGACTCAGACTTCAGCGATGAGCCTGAATCATCAAATTTGATTCTGATCTGACAGTGTTGAAAATGAAGGACAGGTTGACGACACATAACTGATCCAGGGATAAAGAGGGTGTGGTGTCCCGTAGAAATTTGGGGGGAATCCAAATCCAACTTGTTATATTTTTTTACTGCATCCTAATAAAGCCAAAATTCCGACACACTCTTCACAAGTGTTTTCATTGTAGTGCGCAAAGCACAACGTGTCCTCACCTTCTGCGGGTACATTTTCTGCTGTAGCTCATCTCTGTCTGGCAAACTAGTGTCAAATAGGATCGTGTTTGGATACACTCACACAGCCAGTAGGCTGTATAACTTATCACTGAGTCACCCACTATGTGGGGAAAAAAGAAACACTACAGCCTGCCAACATTCCACTGTCCTTGTCAGTTAAATATGACAAACCAAAATCCCACACAAAGAAACTGAAAGAATCGGTTTCTTAGGTTGGTCACCTAAGAAGCTGCCCCATCCAAAGAAAAATCTACAGTTATTAAGATAATTTACATTTTTAACAAGGGAATGTGCAGAGACTTACCGGTTTCTCGAGACAAGTGCATTGTAACGAGTTTAGGACAGACGTGACCAGTCGATCTGTGTGGGATATGCTTAAAATCTTCATTTTGCAGGTTAGGAAGTGCAAGGTGCTCAGAACATCCTGCTGAATAGAGGTATATGAGTCGGTATTTGAGTCATGACAGTGTACACCCTCTGTGCCAAAAGCAGTTCTTCATGCAGTTGTTAAATGATGTGTGGGTACTCTTTTTTTATTTTTAAAGTGTTGAATGAGCGTGATATCTGGGTTTTCTGGTGGTCTGGTCATTAATGTAATTCTACTTGAAGGTTCACCAAGCAATTCACTAACAGTTATTGAACTGTGGCAGTGAGCTTGTTGGAATTTCCCTCTCCAATGTAAATACCAAAGGAAGAGCATGAGCAGGTTTCTATGGTCACCAGTGTACATTTTTGATAATATTTCAAGCATTACTAAATTACATACCAAGCAAATCAAAAGGAAAGAGACATCAAAAATAACAGAACAGGCAAAAACCAAATAACTATTACTCACCACGTTGGCTGATGTGCAGCTATGCAGCTTTTGTTTCAGGTTTTGGCAAGATGAGTTTTGCAGCATGGTTGCGATAATTCCATTCTTGAGAGAACAAAAGTATTATAGGGGTACATATTAGCAATATAGAAGACGATTTTATAGAAGGGGCAGCTAGTTACAAGTGTGCACTTTTGTTATTTATGTAAAGGAAACACTTTCAAATCATGTTTTTAGGTTATTTTTACATTATTTTGACGTCTTTTAATATCAAAGTTGTGATATATTTACAATTTAAGCTTAAGCATGCATGTTGTACCCAGTGGAAAACTTTCTCCATACGACAAACAGACAATTTACTTAAAACGGTCCTCCTGATGCTGTCAAATATTCCCATCGAGACCTTGAAGCAAAAGCACTCTTTTCAAATGTATTAATGTAATCTGCATAATGGTTCCACAGCAATATTTTGAGCAACTGTCTGAACCTTGAATAATACATAATAATACAAATTTCCTAACCGAAACCTCCTAATAAAATGAAAAAAGAGGGTTAAAATAAATATATCAAATAAACAGAATTGGTATCTTACTGCGTTGTTGATATCAGTTTGAACGATTATGTTGTAATGGCCTTGAACGTCTGTGGGAGGCATTTTGCTGTTACAGGACAGAGATAGAGGTAGAAGCAGTAGAGCAAGGAGACTGATGCAGAGAAGAGGCTGAGCGTTTATAGTAATAGTGTGAGGGGTACAGGGAGAGAGGAAGACAGACAGGTCAGTCGACTAATCCAAAACATGTTTGCATGTAATACAGTTAAACATTTTTCATGTGAGGAACTTCAATAACACTTGGCCTTTAACATCCATTCATTTTAACACAGCTTTGTTCCTGCAGTCTAAATCACTGTTGCTGAGACATATCTCATTTATTATTATTATATTATTATATTGACCTATAAGGATCATGTCAAGTGGCCCCTATGTGACCTTGCACTTCATAAAAGACACGTCCAAATATCCCAGCTGGACAAAACATCCCTGCTACCATCATTTCAAACCATAGGACTGTCATTACAGTACATTCAGGTACAGTTTTGAAGTACTGTACTTATATTTTACTTTAATATTTTCATTTAATTTCACTTTAAACTTCACTACTTCTCAGCTGGAAATAGTGAAGTTACTCCAATTATTTTATTTGATAGCTTAGTTCATTTGCGGATTAATATTCATTTTCAAACATATAATGGAATCAAATATGACAAGAGTTTTGGTTTTGACTAAATAATCAAAAAAAATATTTGATAGACTTTGGTAGAAAAGTATGTGTTCGATGTTGGTATGCACAATGTGAAAATATATATGAATATTGACGAGACTGTCAAACATTAAAAAATGTATTTCTGTTCACAAGGTAGGCAGCAATTAAAACCAGCATTTGTCAGCACTGCAGCAACCTGGCAAA
>NW_022281872.1:2162-9375 GCF_004355925.1 Anarrhichthys ocellatus | reverse complement strand
TTTAACTGTCTGTCTGCTTCTATAACTGTCTGTCTGTCTGTCTGTCTCTTTAACTGTCTGTCTGCTTCTATAACTGTCTGTCTGTCTGTCTGTCTCTTTAACTGTCTGTCTGCTTCTATAACTGTCTGTCTGTCTGTCTGTCTGTCTCTTTAACTGTGTCTGCTTCTATAACTGTCTGTCTGTCTGTCTGTCTGTCTCTTTAACTGTGTCTGCTTCTCTAACTGTCTGTCTGTCTGTCTCTTTAACTGTCTGTCTGTCTGTCTGTCTGCTGCCACGTTCAGTTTGCGGACTTCGCCCTCAGAGCAGAGAGCTGACCGAGAGATAGTTTTCCTGTAAACAAGTAGTACTTGTACTTATAAACTGTACACTAATCTGTGTGTATTTATACACAACAAATGTTTACTCTACTCCCTGAAAACGACGGTAATCTAACGAAATACCGATTGGAACATACAAACAGCGACATCTGGCGGTGATACTAGTACACTGAGTATTGTATTTAGGGAGAATATTGAGGTACTTTTACTTTACTCAAGTATTTCCATTCCATGCTACTTTATACTCCGACTCCACATATTGGAAACCAATATTGTGCTTTTACTCGACGACATGTAGCTATATGACAACATTAGTAAAAATATGCTGATTATGATTATTAATACACATCATTAGTTTATTCCAGTAATATAATATACTATTCAGAAAATGGGCCATTCAGTGTTTTACTTATTTTCAGGCCATTATTTGTGTACTTTTATTGAGGTAAGATTTGAAATACAGGACTTTCATTTACAGAGTATTTTATTTTCATTGTGATACTATTTTTTACTTAATCAAAAGATCTGAGAACTTCTTCTACCACTGCCTAAGTACATTTACTCAACTAAAGTACAAGTACCAATGCATTGTAAAATATTTCCATTTTATGCTATTTTTAAAGCCTATATTGTACTTTATACCGTACTACATCTCAGAGGTAAATATTGTACTTTTTACTACACTCCTCTACTGTTAGTAATAAACTTTCACTTGTTTTGTAGTATTTGCACAGTGTGGTACTAGTACTTTTACTTCAATAAAATATCGGAATACTTCTTCACGCCCTGTTTATTTCTTTATGTTCCATGTAGACTGTACTGTGTTTTATAAATCATTTCAATAAAGCACATAAAAAAAAAATTCCGTCGCCCCCATTCCGCGTCATCGACAAGCGCCCGAGGATCGCAGTAGCGGGACCGTTGGTACGGAAACAACGGAGGAGTTTCTGCATTTAAACAATGTGAATGAATAGTTTGACTGAGCCGATTGTTTAATAATCGGATCCTCCACTCTACTGCAGTCTGTGGACACAGAGACGTGAGTGGTAAAACGTTATTTAGAATCAGTTTTTAATTGTTTTTAAACAACTACTTAGCTCTCAGGTTAGCTAGCGTTACTAGCATGAACGTCACTTCTGGGTCCTCTGGCCGCGCTAAACTCTGCTGTTTGTTTAAGGCCTCATGAAGCACACTGACCGTCTTCATGTTGTTATCTGTGTCAGGCAGCGTGTCGCCATGTCGCAGAGAAAGAGGCTGTCCAACACACAGAGCTCCTCTCAGAGCAAGGTGAGTTTACACCAACAACACATGTTTAGTTATGTTAACAGCTGTTATGTGACAGCTTCAAGTTGCTTGTTTTGTCCGAGACCTAAAGTTATTCTATTAACTGTCATATTCAACAAAAACAAACAGGAAGTACTCACACTGGACCAGCTGGAGCCTCTGCCATATTAGTAACATCATATATATTCAAGCCAACAGTTAATCCAACAGCTACCACATTGTGACCATGATGTTGTGTTAGACACATCAATTCAATTTATTGATGTATTATTGTTCTGTAGAGGCAATCGGGCGCCTCAGTGGCTCAGGAGGAAAATGACGACACAACCTTCACCCAGCCGAGTACGTCCCAGGTCCAAAGAGGGATGCAGAAGCTCACACCTGCACAGGTCGACCAAAAGGTAAGAGAGACACACACACATGCAAAAAGCGCTATTTCAGATAATTACAAAAGCACATTTTCTTTTCCTTTGTCAGTGAATTGTTCACACACCTTGCTCTGTCCGTGTGTTAGACAGCTGAGGTGGTGCAGTACTTCTTGGTGAAGGACCAAAAGAAGATTCCGGTACGCCGAGCAGGTACAGCCTCACGTGTACACCGTGCAACAACATTCACAGGTTCATCAGCTGTCACACTGAGAGACACAGGTCTACACCTTTAAATCAGCCATCGGTGGACAGAGCGTGTCAGTGAGATCTAAGACCAACGGTTTTGATGCTAAAGGGCCCTTAAATATTAAATAAATAGTGCAATGTATGTTTTCAGATCTGGTGAAACACGTGGTGAAGGAGTACAGAACCATTTACCCTGAGATCATGAAGAGAGCCTCACGCACTTTTGACCAGGTGTGTTCAGTCTGAGAGGATCAGCAGCTGGAATCAGATCAAGTGTCATAATTAAGAAAAATCACATTACAACAAAAACTCAGTCACAATGTTGCTCTTTCTCACGGTGTGAAACAGGTATTTGGCCTTAAAATGATTGAAATCGACGCCAAAAATCACATGTACATACTGATCAACAAGCTGGAGCCGGGTGATGGAGCCTCACCGATCAAGTGAGTGTTTTTGTTATCTCTGTAATTTAACACTGTCGCATCAATCAAGTCTTCATGTGAACAGTTTGAACCATCACAGCTTTGTTGTCCATGTGTGTGTAGAAGCCCGACCAATCCAAAGATGGGTCTGCTGTTCGTGATCCTGAGTGTTATCTTTATGAAAGGAGGCGTTGTCAGAGAAAGTGAGTGAGAGCTTCATTGCTCCTTACAGGTCGGGATCATTAACCCTCTGAAGCCTGACACGTTTGGAGACACTGTTGAATTTCTTTGATAATTTCTTTTACAAAAATCGGCAAACAATGGAATCTAAATATCTAATATTTTATAAGTGTTATCAATGTTGGGGGGGGATCTAGGTGTTATAAATATTAAACTATTCACATGTTTACATCCTCTCCCCTCCGATGAAGATGTCTGGTTGTGTTGTGTGATGAAGATGTCTGGTTGTGTTGTGTGATGAAGATGTCTGGTTGTGTTTTTGTGCTGCAGACCTGATCTGGAACACGCTCAAGAAGCTCCGCGTTGACCCCGGGTACGTGTGTGTGTGCGTGTGCGTGTGCGTGCGTGCGCGCGCGCGTTCTGCACCTGGTTATCAATGACTCTGAATCTGTTTGTAGAGAGAAACACGAGGAGTTCGGAGACGTAAAGAAGGTCGTCACAGACGAGTTTGTGCGTCAAAGGTGAGAATGAACAGTTCAATTCAAGTGGCACGAAGAAGGCCTTCGCCTGTGTGCATGTAAACAGGTTTCTATAATCCCCCCCTTACGATTTACAAGGAACCAGGTTACCTGTGCACCCCTCCCCACCCACTGAAGGTGTGAACCAGTTCTGATCCTGGAGCTGTATAGTGGGTTGATAGCTCATTTATAAGCCAGCGGGTCTGTGACCAGAAGGTCGCAGGTTCGAGCCCCCCTGCTGGGTCGTGTGTTACAGTGTACTGGTGTGATCAGAGCCGGAGTCTGTCAGACCATAGACTCCGGTTTATACCACACCACAGAGCAGCCGGAGGGTGGATCCAGACCACTACAGCAGAGCGGTCTGGACCAGCACAGACTCCAAACAATTACTATTATGTTATATTGTGTGTGTGTGTGTGTTATCATCAGTGTGTTATATATATATATATATATTGTGTGTTATATAGTGTGTGTGTGTGTGTGTGTAGGTACCTGGAGTACGTGCGAATCCCCCACACGGAGCCGGTGGAGCACGAGTTTCGATGGGGTCAACGTGCTGACGTGGAAGTCTCAAAGACCAAAATCCTGGAGTTCATGGGTCAAGTAAGTATCGGTGTTACTATTGTACTTTGATGTTCAGTCAGTACACGGAGTACTCGCACCTGATAAAGGATCTGGTGTCTCAGCTCCATGAACAGGACCCTCAGAGCTGGAGCCAGCAGTACAGAGAAGCCCACTCCGTGTCCGGCTCCACGCAGCCCGGCAGCAGCAGCCACAGATGATCCTCCTTCTTTTACTTATTTATTTAGTGTGGATGCTGGAAGAGAAGCTGCAGCACCGCCACCTTTTCTATTTTATAAAATGTGATCGTAGTGAACCAACAGACAAATCTCTTTACTGCTTATTCTGCACATTTGTACGTTCATACTTTACCTTTTTAGTCCGTTGAGTCTCAAATTCTTGATGTCTCTTATTAAAAACATTCAATATCACACACGATTACTCAGGTATCCATTGTTTATTTTATTGCCAGGACTTTAAGAAGGTAGCGGCTCAGAAAATAAAGATCTGTGAGAACCGGTTCTACGTCAGCGATGGGGAACCTTCAAATAAACAAATTAGACTTTTCGTTCATTTCTCTCATTGCTGTTGAACTCCATCTATGACATCAGTGGTCACACAGCACAGGCTTTAGGACGTGTACACGAACATAAAGACAAACAGGAAGCACGACTACATACGCTTGCTACCACAACAACTGGATGTGTGCTTTAAAAGGAGCTGTTCCCATTGTCACATTGTGTGGGAGGAAGTGAACGAGTTCACTTACATGGTAAATATGTGCTGGTACCCCTTAAAGACCTAAATAAATAAAGGTCCCTGAGATGATTGTGTTCATTATTGTTTCTCTATTCGCTCCCGGGGGGGTGTATTAACAAGAGTTAGCCGGATGTCTTTGGGTTTAACTCGGTATCATGAAGCTGGAGCATCACATCTAAAACCACTCACCAATCACATCATGACAAAGAAAACTGAGACAGAAATACTGAGTTCATAAAATGACAAAGAACAGATCAGTGAAAGCACGTTTCTGTTTTAAAGCCGAACAAACTAAATATACACTAGTTTATTTAACTAGTGTGACTGCAGCTCACGATCAAATAATAAAAGCTGTAGCCTTTAATTTCAGTTTGTTTGTGAGCACTTTAGCAGAAGGACTGGACCCTACATGTTTTTACAGCTCGTTATTCTTCTCAAGTTGTGATTTAAACTGCATTTAGGCCTGAGCCCTTAAACCCTGAACCCTCAGAGACTTAACTCACCTGGTGAAGGTCTCAGTGTGACAGACTGAGGAGCTTGAAATGGTGTAACTATTATAATAGACGTTACCACAAACGTCCTCACGAGATCAGAGGTAACTATCAGAAATCTATTTACTTGTTTTGGTCCAAACGGCTTCAACAAGAAAAGAAATGTTTGATGAGTAAATCTGTGATATAATATATTTCATCCTCACGGTTCTGTTGATTTTACATGAACTCAACGGAGTCGTTGGATGACCAGCTTCATGACATCCAGGAGTACTGGACCCAAAGAAACCGAGCTCCCACATCTTCACCTCAGGCCCAAGTAAACCTCTTAAAAACACACATTGCACCAGATCTCATGTTCCTCAATACGACACATGTCAAAGTTAGAAAAACATATTGCCACACGTGTGTGTGTGTGTGTGTGTGTGAGAATGGAGGGTGCATAGAATCATCATGTATCTTGGACTCGTGTGAGGCACATCATGGTATATTTGGGCAGTTAAAGTTCCAATTGTCCTCTAGTGTCCCTCCCAAAGGATTGTGGGATGTGTGGTGTGACTTTGCAAGTTTCATTCAGCATTTACACCAAAGTGACACCTCCACCTGCACCTCCACCCAGAAGAAACCCAACGGTGTGATTCAGACTGAAAATGACTCAAACTTACGAAGCGGTTCAGATTTAAAGGGACAGTTCACCACAAAATCAAAGATGCATGTTTTTCCTCTTACCTGTAGAGCTTTTTACCAATCGAGGTTGTTTTAGTGTCAGTAGTTTGAGAGATGTCTGCCTTCTCTAAACATATAGGGGGTAAATATGGCACTCGGTTTTGGTGCTCAAAGCACAAAAACAAATGGGTAACAGACCTTGTGGTGAGCAGTTTGTATGTAGGAACTATTTTCTTTCAACTGTAGTTCCGACATGAAAACTGCTCACATCGAGGTCTGAGGATCATCTGGAATAACCGGTCATCATTTCTGTTAAGAGACTTGTGAGACAAAGTATTTGGTGCATTAAAGCGCAATATTGTTCCCATTTCAGTCGCCAACAACTCACAGCCAAACAATCTAGATTGATAAATAGAGCGACAGGTAAGAGGAAAAATATGTATTTTTGATTTTAGTCAGATTTTAGTCTCATCTAACGCTCAGCAAAGTAAGCGAATCAGTCTATTTCTCAAAATATCAAACTGTCCCCTTGAGCCTCATTCAGCATTGTGAAACCTCCTCTTCCTCGTCCTGCACCACTGAGACCATAACAGAGTGACACCACAGTCGTGTGGACTCTCTTATGATGCACCTCTGTGAATGCAGAGACAAGATAACATGATGCAAAGATGGCTCACACCGACATGCCGGGTCCAGTTAACAACTGGCTTGAATGATTAATGCAATTAGGACAAGTGGGGAAGAGGAGGGCAACAGAACGACGGGATGAAGAGGAGAAGGTGACTTGAACAGTGTTCAGCAGCTCATTTTTCACAGTAAAGGAAGCCTCTCCTTCATTTATCACACATATGTGGCCTGAGCCCTGCATTATAAAGTGCATTTACAATGGAAGTTACAATGGCCGCCATCGCAGAAACGTCTCATTACTTCATTCACCATGATAACAATGAACACTGTGATCACTTCATTACATCACTTCCCCACGAGGCTCTGGGTGGAAGTGAGACCAGCTCCCTGTGGCGTCCTCTAGATGTGGTCTGGGACCGTCTCTAAAGCCTCCGCCGGTTCTCTGTCCACGTCCACATTCTGAGAAAGACACAAACTAATACTTTAGTTACCTTCATGTAGAGTTTACTGTTCTGTGTGTTCACACCCTCAACCAACTGTTACAGGTTCACTGTGATCTACTGGTTACACTCGGTAACCAGTGTCTTCTTACAACCAAGTAACACACACACACACACACACACACGGAATACATACATATATATATATACATACATATATATATATATACATATATATATATATATACATATATATATACATATATATATATACATACATATATATATATATACATATATATATATATATACATATATATATATATATATATAT
>NW_022281872.1:0-2062 GCF_004355925.1 Anarrhichthys ocellatus | reverse complement strand
TATATATATATATATATATATATATATACATATATATATATATACATATATATACATATATATATATATATATATATATACACATATATACATATATACATATATACTAAACATATCGCAGTAAATTGTAATAACTGATTACAGCAAAAGAAAAACAACATCTAAATTACTACCTTCCTCCTCTTTGTGAAATACTAAAGAGTAATTAAATTACCTCTGGTTTGTCTCTGTGAGTGTTGACAGCTTCAATGTTCAGGAAGACAGTCTCCACTTTACAACCTGAGAGAATAAAAAACACAAACCACCACAGGTACGAGTCAGAGAACGATGTAAAGATTAGAGGAGTCATGGTGCTGAGGACACGTGTCCAGCAGAGACGCACCGTAGGCCACCGGGGTGAGCTTCAGCACCGTGTGCAGAGGACACTTCAGGTAGGGCAGCTCATCTGACACACAGGACACACAGAGTCACATTTATCTCATTATAACATGGCATAGATGAAAGGACTTCCTGTCTGTCTCTCAGCTCCAAGCCCATTGGTTCCTATTGAAGGAAGTACATCTTTAAAAACACAAATGTATAGTTTCATCAGTAATCCCCTTAAACAGCTGATCACTGTAGTGTTTAATCAGACAAACAGGAGGAAATGTTATTGGATATGAATGTAGTCTTTTTCTCACGAGCAGTCTTGTCCAGGAAGTAGGCGAGCAGACATCTCATAACCGCCTGGTGACAGATGACCAAAACATTCTCCTGTCTCTCTAGCTCCATGATGACCGGCTCCAGACGCTGGACCAGGTCCTCGTAAGACTGGTTCATCAAGAGGGACAGAGAGAGACAGAGAGAGAGAGAGAGAGAGCGCAGAGAGACAGACAGACAGAGAGAGACCAGTTATTGTCTCAAAATAATGAAAAACATTTGGATTTAGTACATTGATACTAAAATATTGATAACACCCATTATTTAGAGACACTAAGTCATTATAGTGACTTACATTATTTAGTATTTTTTTTTTTATCAAAGTGGCAGAAATGGGCTTCCATAGAATATTGTCACCCAGTCTGAGCTTTGATTAAAACTAAATTAACTAAATTCAGTGTTTGCTCCCGCATAAGGAGTCCCGATCTGTTACAGTTCAAACACACACAGACATTCAAATAAAATAAGTAAAAAAGGGGTGTGGTCACCTCTCCTTTAGGGTAGCGGTACCGATACTTGTTTTGGTCCCTCAGTGCAAACTCCTCTGGGTAATTCTCCTGAATCTCCTCATATGTCATGTCCTCACAAACCCCCTGAGACAGAAAACACAGAAACAAATGTCTAAAACACACACAACCTTCTTCCTCACACAGCAAACAGTTTAAATATTTGTATAATCTTCCAATATACAAACTAACAAACTGTATAAAAACTGGATGAACACACTCACAGCGTCTATCTCATTGAGGGCCTTCCACTGTTCATACGGGACCCCCAGGGCCTCTGCAGTCTGGATGGTCCTCTTCATGTGGCTCGTCCACACCTTCAGGTCGCTGATGGACTGCCCACGCATGTACGTCCCCAGAGCACTGGCAAACTGACACACACACACACACACACACACACACGAGGACATGATAACATGAGACAAGAAACAGGGTGTGTGTATAATAAAAAAGACACCAAACACTCCTGACCTTTGCGCCGCGAGGCGACAGCCCGGAGTCTCCCCCGATGCGACCCACGAGGTTGAGCTCGCTCTCGCCGTGGCGACACAGGTAGATGGACCTCGGGGTGACGTGGATGTTCATGAGGTAGTACACTATCCGGCTCTGAATGTGGTCCCGGACCCGGTTCACCAGGTACCTGCTGCCCACATTGAAGATCTTGATGTAGGACAAGCTCCTGCGTGAGGACGTGATGAATGGTTTGATTCAAACAGAGCAGCAGTACTCAACAGTTATCTTCATTCAACAATCTGATTCATGGAAGCCCATTTCTGAACTGTGATGAAAATAAGTCATTATAATGAGAAACTGAGTATGACTTAGTATCTCTAGATGAGGACTTAGTATCTCTAGAT